>NW_019390717.1:0-2774 GCF_000671375.1 Centruroides sculpturatus
CTGTAATTTCAAAAATGTATTCTATTATCTAATTTAAAGCAGGATTCGGCAGTTTTTACTGTGAGAAAAGCCGTTTTGTCAAAATTGAGTAGAAACCGAAGTACAAGAGCTGCAGCATTATACAGTCGACCCCCCTATAACACTGTTGATAATTCCATTTTATATGAATTCCATGTTTTACGAGTCACTTAGATTTTACAAATACGTGTGCCGAGCTGTGAACGGCTCACGTATTTGTAAAATCTAAATGACTCGTATAACACGGAATTCATATAAAACGGAATTATCAACAGTGTTATAGGGGGGTCGACTGTAATTGAAAGATGTTTTAAATACACTACAGCAATAGTTACTGACATGCCATTCTGTAAATTGCACACCTGTAACGTCTTATTATCCGAAAATAAAGCAAAAGCCCGGAAAAATACGCTAACATCGCATACTAATATTCGTGATTAGTGTGCCAGGCCTGGATTTGCGCGAGCAAAAATAAAATATCGTTACTAAAGATCAAATGTCGAAAGAATTACTATACGTATATAAAAAATTATATTTATTAGTAAAGCCCATATATGTACAATTCAATAATGCTAGAAAATCTTTGTAAAATATTAAAAAAAAAACTTTATCAAACCAAAACGAATATGTACAAAACGTTCACTACAATTTGGGGGTGGGAGATCATTCTTTTAACTTCCTGTGGAAGTCTCCCACCCCCGAGATGTCGTTTTGGGATGATGACGTTATTTTTTCCTTCCGCAGTCGTCGTAAAGTGAGTTTTAAGTTTTTGAATTTTGTCTGGGGAGGTGCGGTAGTCTATACTTAAAGAAATAAAACGCCCCAAAATAAACAGAATAACGAACTAAAAATAATCCCCAAACAAAATAGAACTGTTAGGAATCTACTCCTTACACGCGTAGTGTGTGTTTTGGCGATCATTTATAATAATAATAATAAAACAAACAAAAACATAGTTGGAATAAGATATCACTTGATGAAAATATAAAAATCTTTTTAAACGAAATAAGTAAAAAGATCTTTTTAAGATTACAACACGGCGGAGCAGTTGTTGACAATGGCTCACTGCCAACTGTGCCGCTATGCCGTTATTATCACTACATCTTTTCATTATCAGTTTTCTTTATTATTTATTACCTTTTCAATCTATTCTTGTCATCGTTCTATTTATTTTTCGCAGTTTTTTCTGGTCTACTTCACCTATTTAGTTATTGTAGTACAGAGTCCTCTTATTATGCTTCGTTTAAAAGTAAATTCCGTTAAAGTTGGCCGTACTGCCAAGCTGCTGCCAATCTGCAATCTCTCCAGTATTCTTCCTTCGCCATTACGTCACAACTGCGTATGTATTGGTTATAAGTTTTTAGAACACATACAGCTTCCACAAAGGTAATCATAGTATAATGAAAGAGAATTTTGTGCTGATGCGAGCATTTTTAAACGTAAACTCCGAAAAAGTGATCCTTTTTTCATGACTCTTTCCATTCTGTAGGCATTAAGGATCTTTATCAGGCTCATCGTGGGTTCGTCCAGGCCCACAATGGGGCAGTTGGGTGGTGAAGGATGGAAACTGATATATCCAGGACATACATCTCGGATATATGACCCAAAATTTTTGGGATTTTCGACCATCCAGATTTTGATCTCAGATCACCCAGAGCGCCTTTGGAAAAATTGAGTTCCGAATGGGTTAGAGAAACTCGGAAATTTTACAAGCGGTCACTCTTTCCTGAATACGTCAGGTTATGTTTGTTTGTTTTGTTAAGGTACGGCAACGCAACACTTGGGCGATGCCTTCCAGGAGGTGCGAACCCACAACCGAACTCCGTGTTCAGGGAACGGAACAGCTTGGCTACTGGTGGACCCACATCAGGGCTTGTCTTGCACCACTTAGTAGCCCCCATTGTAAACCTGATCGAACTCATCATGGAAATGGCAAATAGCCAAGGCGAATAAGGCGGCAGACTATTGCTCTGGGAAAACAGAGATCGAATCCGTATGGTCGATCTCGCGTCTAACGGGCTGGCCACATAGAATTTTTTGACCAATTGCCAGTGTTCAGAGGTGTTATCCACTTGGCCACAATTATTTATGAGAAATCACGATGTATTCAGAAAGTATTCGAACCCGGGTCCATCATCATAGTATGCAATTTTTTCTTGAGAAGTCCACAAGCCGACATATACAATTGAGAATTACAATATTATACGATTGGGTTATTTACAATTAAAAAAGTTTAATATTCCAAGTCTTATTACAATAGTCAGATTTTTGAGTTTAAATTTTCTATGACTATGATTAAAATTAAAAACTTATGATTGATGATAATCGGATACAATGGTAAAGGTATTAGTGGGTTTGGGAATGGTCTTGTCTCTAATATCAGAAAATTGAAAATTCCTGTGATAAACGGAAAAGCGACTCTACCAAAACACCAGCACATCCAATATGAGCTGATTGGGGAACAAAATGGTAAACGGCAAAATGGAAATTATACAATACAGCAAATATAAAATTGTAAATGAACCATAACTCTGAATAATTTTATTCTGACATAAATTTCTACTGAAAGTGTTTTACAATCAATCTGATTTTATGATAATTAGAACAAGACCCAAAAGGTCATACTTGGGCGGCGATGGCGCTTAACATTTTTTCCCGAACAGCTCAAATAGATATTTGGAATTAAGAGAAACATAGAAGTATGAAGAGGTATGAGGAATGGGAGAGCCAACTTTCTCGACTGGCATTTCATATGA
>NW_019390718.1:0-2743 GCF_000671375.1 Centruroides sculpturatus
ATTCATCTTTCAGGTATTTCAGTATTAGTCGTTAGTGCAGGGTATCATAACTGATCATTTTTACCGGCATTATTTAAAATGAGAAAAAATCAATTTTGAAGGTAGGAATGAGTTTTAAAAAATATTTTATTGCTAATAACGAGCAAAATCGTCATTAAGTCTGACTCTACTGGAAATACACACGACCCCTTTATCTCCTCACCTCGTCGACCTTTCATTACCAACATTTAACAGCATCAATTTCCCTGACATACAAATATCCCTGCAAAATTTCAGAGAATTTCGATAAAAAGCACAGGAGTTATAAAGCTTCAAACAGGGCGAACAATATCGTGCCTCCCACACACGCACTAACATCCATACATACAGAAATTACTCTTGAATGTTTTTGCATTTCTCAACGTTTCAAGGTGTCCAGAATCTAAAAATGTAAAAATTTTGGGGGGAGGTCATTTTTTGACCGATCTCCATACTTTCCCTCTGTTATATATAACAGCCGGGAAAGTAAAAATTGTATAATAAACATCATCTAGATTATGATGAATCTCAATTAGTATTATCATTCAAATTTATATGACTTTTTAACATGTGCAATACATAAATCCTATCAGTCTGAAACTATAAGAGTTATGGTGAGCTCTGTTTATTCCTTTACAAGTAAAGCATAGCATTGAGTAAAAAGGAACGAATGCAAGTTATTTTGAAGATGAGGATCTGCAGTCAGAGTGAAGTTGCTGACTGCTGGTCCTCACTAAGTTTAATAGGTCGCATCCTGACTTCCCACCAATCATAAACAGCGATCTGGATGCATCCTGTTAAATTCTTTGTCAACTTCAAGCTGATTGCAGGTACCACCATCAAAATAAATTGTAATTCGTTCCTCTTCACTCAGCACTATACGTTACCTGAAAAAGAATAAACAAAGATCAACGTAACTCGATGTTTACACATTTATGAGACATCCTGTAAATTATTTATTAATTTAAATAAATGTTTTATGTAATTTGAATGATGTTAATTGTTTACATAACTTTTATTAAGTCTATTATTTGTTAAACATTCTTTAAATATAATTAAATAAATTCTATATAATAATTTTTCACTCCGAATTAAAGAATATGCAAGTTTATTCTTATTACCATAAGAGTGCACGCATTGGAGTTAGATTAATAAAGAGTAAACAATCAACTGCACTGTACATTCGCATTGTTTTTAATAATAACGAAATTATTTTAAATGCTTTTCGAAGTTTGTGAGTTTTTTATTATATAGACTTTACATGTGTATACAGTGTACGTATGCTCTTTTGCTTTAATTTTCTTCGAAAATCTTCAGAGAATATTAATGCAAAGGAAGAATTTTCAGAGTTTAACTAAAGATATTTCTGAAATTTACTTGGTACATGTCTTCAACTACGTCAATTACTTTTACAAGCATTTAGAATTCCCAGAAACATCGATTCTTTTCTTTTTCTTTTCCAAAGTACAACTAGAAGAGCAGAAGGAACAAATCTAGTAACATTACTACTTTTAGGAAGTTAGCAGTGCGATGTTAAATGTCAGAGAAGCTATAATTCACTCTTAAAACCGCCCATCTGTTGAATTATATTCTCTCTTTTACGCTACTGTTTTACTTAAACAAAAATTGAATTTCTTCAATGACAACTTTTTATATAATTGTATCATTTAGGAAACGATATTGCTTTATGATTTTTAAACAGATTATATTAATAATTTACAAAATAAATAAAAAAAAATTTCAGTAATAAAACCATTGCCAAACAACTACCCACCATCTGTTAGATAGGATCCATTGATCAAAAGGAAACAAAAGCAATTTTTTTTTTTTTTTGTAGAGAATCGTTTCTTTCTTTCCAGTCAGTGATGGATTATTTTTATTGCTAAAACTTCAAAAATTGTTCATGTAGTAGCTACAATATTGTAAATTTAAAATTTTTTATAATGTATCTTATAATATACTCAGGTAGGACACTAATAAACACTATGTTTTTTTAATCGAAAATAAACGAAAATAGCATTAAAAATTTATATAAATTATAAAATTATAAATATTATTTATTAAATATTGCATGTTATTCTTTTTATAACTTGTAGAAAAAAATGTAATCTATTATTTACTATTACAGAAATTGATCTAGAGGTTGCAAGATACTATCAATTGATTCCTGGAATTTTTGATATAGAAGCTATTTTTATTTATATTTTTTCTTTAAATAAATGAGTTTATTTTTCTATAAATATCAAAAACATCTTTTTAAAAACATTATTTTTCACTTTATCTGATCACTAAATCTAGTTTTATATCCAATATAGCTCTCTTGTTATTTACCTAGAATGCATCATTTTTTATGTATTTTTGGTAAGTTATACCTTAATAATTTTATTTCCGAATAAATACAGAATATGTAGATTATATAAGAAATATGTTTAAGTTTGTTAGCATTGTTCTAACGTTAAAAAATGCATTTAAAAAAATAACAAAGTTCAACTCCTGTAGATAATATAAACAGTTTTTCATTCATGCAGCTTCACTTTCTAGAGATTTGAAAGATTTTATAGAATTTTTGACTTTCAAAGAAACGTCCTATACAAATCTGGAAACTATATTTTGCAAAAAGAAATTTTTTTCATTCTGTTCGTATCTCTAGAGGTATGCACTGAATAAAATATCTCCATCCTCTTATTATACTGTATATTTTTTTACCTTAATAAAATTACAAGTA
>NW_019390719.1:0-3318 GCF_000671375.1 Centruroides sculpturatus
TATATACCGATCGGATATTATTCCTCCGAACTTTGAAACTCTTCCTTGTAATTTCAGCCTTTTATTTTTCTGACAAAACAATTATTTTAAGTATTCGTGAGACTGTCGGTTAGGCACTCGTTAAGTTTTGCGTCTGTTTTTCTTTTCAAAACGTGAGAGTATAATAGCAAAGGTAGAGAGTGGGCAGAAGATGCCTAATGTTGCTGGGCAGTATGGTGTAAACAGGTCTACAGTAGGCTGAAGTTCAATCTTATTTAAGAAACATACTGTATAATCAAGAAGACTCAAGCAGCTAAAGGAGTAACAAAAATCACATCTGAGAAATACAGAATATCGAACAGTTCAAAATGGAACACGAAATGGATCTGACGACAGAAGAACGTCAAGAACTCTTGAATGAAGAACACCAAGAAACTCGGCGAGATATGTTTTCTTCTGAAAAAGAGGATTAATGCNTGACAACTCTTTCCTTGTTTTTCTTACAGTACCAGTAACATCTGTTGAATGACGTACTAAATACTCGAATAAGTATACATTGCTATAATAATTGTCCACTCCCAAATGATAACCTTTATCTAATAAATCTTCCATAAGGGAGAGGACAATATTCATTGAGTGACATTGTTTTGATGGATCGACATCAGTCAGGGTTATGGGAAATTATGTTCCCTTTCCTGTGTGCATTGCGAAATTATAAATGTATCCTGTTTTAGTTTCACAAAGAAAGAAACACTCTATTCCGAATCTAGCTCTCTTGAGCGGAACATACATTCTCCATCCTAGCCGACACTTCCACAAAAGAAGACTTTCGTCTATAGATATTCTTTTAGACGGTACGTACGCGCTCTTAAAACTATTTCTATATAAATTTAACAAGTCTCTAATTTTATATAGTTTATCCGTTTTATCATTACTACTAGAAAAATGTAAAAATTTAAATAACAAGATAAACCTGTCTTTTGTCATTGTTTTGTAAAATATTGGCATATTTAAAAGCGGCTTTCTAGAATAGTACGACTGGAAATCAGGTTTTTTTACAATACTCATCAAAAGAAAAATACCTTGAAGTAGCTGGATTTCGTTTGCAGTTGTACTTTGCCAGTCATTCATTCTGCTTCTTCTTTTCATCCCTTTTTGTGTTGCCTGCAATATTACTTCTTCTGCATGTTTGTTCGTCTCTGCAGTGATGTGATTGATGATATCTTCATTTGCGATGCACTCAAAGATTTCTAAAATTTCTTCCGGATTGTTGGCTGGAATTTTGATGCCTTCATCTCCGGTGAAATCGAATTCCTCTCTGCTTTGAGTGCTTGAAGTCGTCCAAGATGATGTGACAGATAATGTTCCTGATGATGTGCTGGGACCAGTATGCAATACAGAATCTGATTCCGAGTCAGAATCAGATGCATTCCATTCTGAGGGACTATAATCATCTGAGTCTGAATTACGAAGAGACTCGTCAGAAGAAACATAATTTAAAAGATCTAAATCGATCTCTGAATCATCTATCTTTCTTTTCGGCATATTAAAAAAATTCACTAAGAACTTCACAGCAAAAATTCAGAACTAAATTTCTACATGTTACCTATTTGAAGTAAAGTGCATAAATGAGCTACACGATTGGTAAGCAAAAATGTTTTGCACAGAAAATTAAAATTTTAACTGTGAGTAATTACTATTGCACCAAATGTTCTGTATAGATGCTTAATTTTGATGGACATTTCAATTAGTAATTGCAATTGTATCCTATGTTTTGCACAAATACTTAAAACTTTATTGGAGGTTTTTATTAGTAATTACACTTGAAAGTAAAATGTTTCGTATAGATACTTAAAATTGTCTTCAAAGTCATCTATAAGTAAATAAAATGTCAATATATATCATATATACTAGTGTGTATATTGCTTTCTGTTTATTGCAGTATTTTATTTTATTATAGGTTTATACTATTTTTATCAATGAATAAATATAGGAAATGTCTGTTTTGCTAAAATAATATCAAAATACTGAATAATATATAATATATATAATATAGTGATGGACAGCACGCTAATCATTTATTACAAAAAACTTTTGCGATATAAGCGTTAAATTAACCACGTATGTCACTAAATTGACGAGCGCTTTCGATGATACACACTGTATATTTTTAATATTACTGTTAACATTTAAGAAAGAAAATGTTAAGAACTGTTAAGAAAGGAATACAAACACAGCATTAAGGAATGCAAAACATTTGCATATCTCCCACCCTTGATTTGCCTGGGATACAATTTTAAGACTATAATTAGATGCTTCCCGGTACCCCAGGAAACATCTAATTATAGTCTTAAAATTATAGATGAATTGTTAAACAGGTTAAAAAACAAAAAAATAATTAATTTCATATGTTTATTAATAATGTCCTTAGATATTAATAATATACAGTAAAACCTGTCTATGGTGACCACCCGCAGTTCCTTCAAAAAGTGGTCTTTTAGACAGGTGGTCGTCCAATACAGGTGGTGCCGTAATACCGTATTTCCATACGTATTTTGCGCACTTTTTAGCCATTTCTAATAAGTAAAACTCGAGGTGAACAAAAATAAGCGAATTTTTTCAACGATATGGCTATATTGGTATTGTATTTTATTCTTATGGAATAACCCAATTTACAGGAGTCGTCATGATATTATAAGACAGATTTAACACCAATAAAATTAATACAATACTCGCATTTTCTCGATTATAATGCACACTTTATTTTTTCCCACTTAATTAATTCGACTCGGTTCTTTTCGTTCGCTCCTCAGTTACGTGTATTACGNTTATCAGACTTTTCAATTAAACATGCAAATATCTGCAGCTTTTAATACCAAATGGTATACAAAAATGATTTCATATTGAAAGAAATTGGAAGTAACATAGTTGACAGAAAACTGCCAACTGGAATGTATTTAAAGAACAAATAACATAACCTTTCTAGATATTTGGCTGGATTCTTAATGTCTAAATGTAACAAAAACGTTTGCTTGGTAAAAGTTTTGTGCTTGATATCTAAAAAGGTTTGGTTATTTACTTTTTTAATAACACGAGCTTAAAAACAAATCTTTAAACTTGGAAGCTTTTCCTACTGCTTTGATTTGAATAAAGTCAGATTAATGAAAGACTTCTGAACATGTTAAGCGACAATCAATCCTAAAAAATAGTAAAATCTTATAATTTACTTGTGGTTGTAGCACCCTTAAATCTTTTCTAGAAAATTATTCTTTTAAAAAAATATTTTGTAGAAAAGGAAGTGTATATTTTTAATATTACTGTTAACATTTAAGAAAGAAA
>NW_019390720.1:0-848 GCF_000671375.1 Centruroides sculpturatus
TGGATCAAATTATATAATGTGATGGGTAGTATGAAATATTTAAAACAGATAACAGCAACATAAATAATTGTGTAGCTTATTAAAAGATAGATACAGTAGAACCTCGATTATCCGGACTGATTGGGGATGAAGATAGTCCGGATAAGGAAAAATCCGGATAATCGAAACAAATACTTTAATTTGTCTTTTATTGATAATACAACACGTTTTCTTTTCCATGACATATCGATAATATTAAAAATAAATACTGTATTTAAATCGTGATCAAATTTTCAAGAAACAAACGTTCGTATTGAATTTGGACTACTATTGACCAGCACTAACAGACTAGTTATTGTTTAAAAGACCCTCTGGCGGCTCAAGAATACGGATTTTATAAAATAAAAAGCAGTTGAAACTGCATTTTTATGAATAAAAATTTGACAAACTATTTATCGTTTTATGACGAGTAAAATTTTTTCGTCGCGTTCTCGGCTTTTAAGTAATGCATAAACCTTCGAGGCGCGAGGCCTTTCGGACCGCGAGGCATAGGTGGTGGCCCACGTTGCCCATGCTTTACGCCGCCCTTGGTCATAGAAATGATGTAATTTGAGTATAAATTATTTATAAATACGTATGTGAAGTTATATTTTTATTACGACGCAAAATATATTTAAGAGTTTACGACCACTGTGCCAAGTGAGACGTTGTTGAAACAAAAAATGTTATGCATAAACAGTGTACATAAACAGTGTCGTAATTCGCCAAGTGCAAATCAGCAAATTCGTAAAATTTTTGTTTATTTTGAACAATCCGGATAATCGAAAATCCGGATAATAGCGGTCCGGATAATCGAGGTTCTACTGTAC
>NW_019390720.1:1842-2871 GCF_000671375.1 Centruroides sculpturatus
ATATAATCCATTTTCAGTTCTTGAAAGCATATTGTTGTCTTTTATATCAACTTGGCTAAGAATAAAGGTGCGATTATCTATATAAAATTTTGTTGCAACATCAAAGTTAGATGTAGGTTGTGAAACATTTATTATGTTTTTATTTTTTGCATCAAAGACATCCTCATCATTTATGGTTAAAGCATTATTTTTTAAATATTTTTGATTGTCTGTTCTCTCTTTTATGATATAAAAAATAAGTTCATAAAAATCAACGCGTGGGTCATTTAAAAAGCCTGCGTGGGTCAGTGCCTGACCCGCGGGTCATAGGTTCGCCATCACTGATCTAGGACTTTGGATAGCCCATATGTCGCGTTTCCATAATCGAATAAAACCAATCTTTTCTTCTCTCTTTAACCCTGTGGCATTAAGGAGTGCCTTTTAAAATTAAAACTATAAAAATTATAACCTTTCAATTTGATATAAAAAAATCTATACCGACCAGATTTGTGAGTTGGTTAAAGAATCAGCCTTCCATTCTGGGGACCCTGGATCGAATATAGTCGAAAAAATTTCAGGAATTTTTCAGAATAATAATCCATCCCGGATATGTTTGGTTCGATCCCTCAGCATCCAGCACATTCATTGTGGACCTGGCCGAATCCACTGAGTATAGAAAAAAAAATCCTTTCTTACGAGTTAGTTCTCACAAGGTAGAAAGAACGACGACCGGATGGCCGAGCGGTCAACGTGGCAGTCTACCGCTCTGGGGGTCCCGGGATCAAATCCAGGCGGGTCGGATAATCCCCAGAAATTTTTTAGGGAGTGGTCCGTCTGGATATGTCGGGTCCCGTCCCTTACCACCCGGTCGCCCCATTGTGGGCCTGGTCGTACCTTTGAGTGGAACCAGGAGGTAGCCCCTTCTTTCAACCCATAATGGACTTGCAAAAAAGAGGCCCTCTTAGTGCCCACAGGAAGGAAAGAGTTAAAAAAAAAGGGTTGGAAAGAATGACAAACGTCATGCAATTGGTATTAAATTCTATAAAGCAA
>NW_019390721.1:0-2741 GCF_000671375.1 Centruroides sculpturatus
GAGATTTAGTAGTTCAAATGCAACCAAAGTATGTTTGATGTATTTCAGGAAATGCAGAAGACATTTCTATAAAAATAATTCAAATCAAAACTTGCCATTATGTTTCTTGCAGCAACCAAAAATGCCAAACATTTTATTTGTACAAGATAATCATGCTAAACCATAAAAATTTTTAAACATTGATTTGCAAAATTAAGCATTTTTATTTTTTAATAGCAAACAGGCATAATTGCTGAGGCTGTAAATAATGATGTTTATCACTGGATTGTAAAAATATCAAAATTTCCTCCTGAAAGGTAATTATTACAGCTTTTTAGATTTATTTGTAATAAGTGCAATAATGTTCAGTTTTAACATTTTTTTCTGTTTAATAATAAGAAATTTATCTACTGGATTATAGTCTATTATAATTGACAGCTAGATGGCTGATACATTTAAGGCATCAGTCTACTGCTCTGGGGACCCAAGATTGAATCCAGGTGAACAACACCTGGAATTTTTTATGAGTGGTCTTTCACAATGGAGCATTGCTGAAAGACAATGTCTCCATTGTCTTTCAGCAATGTCTCCATTGTGGACCTGGCTGAACCCACAATGGGCATAAAGAAAGACACTCATAGTGCCCTCAAGGCAGAGAGAATTAAAATAAAAGTTTATTATAATTTAATGAAATTATTATGAAACAACATTAAATTGGATGCATATTTTTAATGTTTAATATTTTATTATCAAATTAAATTAAATCTTGAACTATATTGTATTTTACATTAATCTGTAATTTACAAGAATTTTATTTAATTATAAGTAACTAATTGTATATATAATTAGAAAATTATGTTTATATTATGGTTATTGTATTTAATGTAATAATATTTTAAATGGGAAAATGTGGATCACAGTGTGGGATTCCACAGAAAAAAAAAATGTTGCCATGACTTAGTAAGTGATCCATGTATATACATAAATATTAAATATTACATTTTTGGAAATTTATGAAGTTTGATTAAATATCTTTTATAAAATCGAATAATTGCAATTTAAAGTTATTAAAATAAATTTACTAATGATTATTTATAGATATGTTTTTAATTCTAATGCAATAACAAATCATTAAATTTAATTCTAGATTGCAAGAAACTTTCATGTAAACAGATTTTTAGTTCTTCTGCAACATCAGGAATATTAATTAATGATTTTATTTCAATTTTAAAACTGGAAGAGGTTAGTTATTTTATTATATTTGTAAAATTAAAAACAACTAAAATCTTAAACCAAAGTAATTTTTTTATAATTGTACAAGATGATCATAATTAAAATGTTCTTACTCAATGATGTCTGGAAAGATATATAACAATTCAAATCACAAGGAAAAAATTTAATTTCAAAGCTCACCACAATGGGAGGCTTTGTCATTCACAGTACTATAAGTCTGATTCTACGTATCTCTCCAGACAGCCGCATTGAATAAGTATACTTTAATTATGATTACCTTGTATATAAATTGCTTAAGTTAATTAATTAAATTAATATTCAACTTTATATGTTATGTCCTTAGTGTGTAAAAGTAACTTTTATATGAGTAATTAGTATTCTTAGTATAGTTTGATTTGGAATCAATAACAATCACTTATATTTTAGAATTTTAAATATATAAAAAGTAATTTTTAAAAATGATATTAAATTAAAAGTAATAGAAACATGTATTATGTTTCTGTTGTATGTCATATTACTTTAATTATTTTTTATGACTTTATGATATTTTTAACATTTTCTTATATTGTTAAATTAATTTTGAATTGAAAATGAAAAAAAAAGAAAAACCTCAATTAATTTAACTCAAGAATTAATAAAATAAACTGAAATTTCCACATACTTTTTCAAAAATAAATTATATACATAGCTCTTAGGACAGTTACAAAATTTTATACATGCACAAATAGAGATGAGAGGATATTAAATATAGAAGAAATTAATCTGTTTGGCTGACATTTGGCTGAAGACATTTCACCAAATGAATATCTGAAGGAATCAACATTTCACAATTTGTTTATTATTTGTATTTCTTTTTTTAATATTGCTTATTTTTTCTTCATAACTGTATTATAAAACAAATTTTAAAAACAATATAAGGATATCATTGTATGATATAAAAAAAATTAATTTTATTTACACTAAAGAATAAAACAATTTCATTGTATTTTCTGTAAAAAAAAATTACATTAAATGTTCTTAAATATTTAAAGATTGTGGACAATTGCTCTCAAAAAAATCAATTTTAGGATACTCCTCATATTTCTCAATGTCAGTCTTGTGTTTAATATCTGAAATTTCTTCATTTTCTCTAAGCCTCAATTTTCCACTCCCAATCCGACTGCTCTTTTCTTAGTTTTGAAACTAGACAACAAACTGAATATTGGGTAATTGTCATTCTCTGTTTGAATTCTCTGTGCCATTCTTCTAGAGAGTTTGTAGTCTGTAGAAAGCCTTCTGTGGTTCTCTCTAATGTGTTCCATATTCTGGGTTCAAATGCTGGTCTTCATTGTCTTGGTCTTCACTGTTTAATACCAATCCATGTCACTTTAAAGTAATGAGTGCGATATATATGATTTTATTGCAATATCCTACATGCATATTTGTATAGTTGGACATTTACTTTTTTGGCCATATATCTGGTCATAAATCTGTTAGACTTACGAATATGGACCCTAAATCAATGTAAGAAACTGACATCATCTTAAAAA
>NW_019390722.1:0-2934 GCF_000671375.1 Centruroides sculpturatus
CAATTAATATAACTTTATTTATTTATTTCATCTGCGTTACGAAATGTTGCTGAACAGCAGATCTCCCCCAATAAATAACAAGCCCCATAACAAAAGAAGATAAAACACATAAAAAAAAAATCAATCAACAAAATAAAATAAATGAAAATTGCAAAAAACATATAAGTAAGACAGAATTCACAAAAAAATGTCTAAAATATCAAATATGTATAATGCTAAAAGTAAGACGAAAATTTAAAAACAATATAATAACCAATCCAGAGTATAAAATATTGCCATAAAGTTTGATTGCTTAAAGTGCAAAGGAATTAAAATGCAATAAGATATGTAAATAAAGTCGTGTTTAGAAACCAGTAAGAATTATATAATAGGCGTCGTAAAAAATCGACGCGAAGCATGTCTTCTACATTGTTCGTGTTTCTGGCTATGTGGTAGATAAAAGATCTACATGAAATAGATAAACGGATATAGATAAATAAAGATATAGAAAGATATAAAAAGGAAATAGATAAAGGAGTAAAAAATACAAATGTTGTTACATGCATTCGTTACAGGTATCCTAAGACGAAGCCAGGAAGCCGGAATAAAACCATTAAAATATTTATAATAGAATACACAATCATAGTATTTGATTCTTTCATGTAAATTGGGAAGACCTAACCTGAACCTTGCAATGTTTGGATTGTTAGTAAACGGTGGATTACTTAGTTTATTTAACAAAAGTACATTTTATTGAGTTCTCTTAAAATTTTATTGAGGAGGGAAGGGGCTACCATAGACCAAATAGGCACGTAATAACCAATAATGGATTGTATGTTCACAAGAAAAAATTGATTGCAAACTAGATTTNTAAACGGTGGATTACTTAGTTTATTTAACAAAAGTACATTTTATTGAGTTCTCTTAAAATTTTATTGAGGAGGGAAGGGGCTACCATAGACCAAATAGGCACGTAATAACCAATAATGGATTGTATGTTCACAAGAAAAAATTGATTGCAAACTAGATTTAGATGAGATAGGTTTGCACAAATGCCATAAAATAACTCTACAAATTGCCAGAGTTTTAACGATTTTGTTGACATGGAAATGAAAAGTTAATCTATTGTCAAATATAACACCAAGGTTATTGTAGGAGCAGACATATTCTAGAATATTGGCATCAATGACAAAAAGAAGAGGAGGAGGGTTTTGAATCAACGAGAAGCACACGACTATGATCTTACAGTAGAACCTCGAAAACTCGGCCTAATGTGGACCGAAGGGTGGCTGAGTTTGTGAAAATGCCGGGTTATTGGGAATGGGGTTAAAAAAAAATAAGTACGAGTGTTTCCTCAGAAAATACTGTACTGTACTTGTAGGTATTGTTTACTTGAGAATACAACAGAGAATAAACTGCCCAAATACCCTTAAACAAAGGAAAAGTACGTCCTTTATGAAGGCATAGAGCCTTTACTACATGAAAATGAAAATTAATGAACACACTGTGTACAGTAATTTACCTGATAAGACAGACCTCAGAAAAATACTTTATGAGAGCTTTTATACTTTTATAAAGCTGTCTATAATGAAAATTAATTAACTAAGGATTTTTTTGCCCTGCCAGGGTGTGGCCGAGTTATCCGGAGTGCCGGGTTATCGAGAGCCGAGTTTTCGAGGTTCTACTGTATTAGTGTTGATTTTAAGATTTACCCTTGCAAATAAAGTTGATAGCAGATGTAAATCATATTGAAAAACCGCTGGGTAATGGTTAATCAGTTTTATATCATCGGCATAAATAATAACAGTGGACTTATTCGGTTAAGTATTGATCAATGTAAATGAAGAAAAATAGAGCACTATCGATCCCTGTTGAATACTGCAGATGGGTGGAAAGTCAAGAAATTCACAATCATTTAGTCTAACTTTAAAAGGACGGGCTAACATAATAAATAAAATATTTACTGATTTCATTTATTTCAAGCAATGAATGGCGACATATCATGTCAATTGGTCATTGAGCTTCGCATGCCTTAGAAGTGATGAGCTCAATAAATAATTTTTCTAGATGAACTCAGTGATGACATCATTGCATCTTAACCAATTGGCTATTCATGAGTTTCCATTTATTATTTTAGGAAAACTCTCATTAAACATTAATGATTAATCTGATATAATTCAAGAAATTTATTTAATTTAGAAATATTGACATTTATTTTTAAATTTAAAAAAAGTTTTTGTTTTAGCATATTTTGTATAAGTAAAGAAATACCGAGTGCTCATGAATTATTCAGTACATTTCAGTGATGAATATTAAATGAATCAAAGAATTTATCCAATGTATCAAATCATACAGCAGCTCAGATTTTTGACATATTCACAAAATTTTAAAACACTTCAACAAGTGATCCATTTGTGGCACTTAAAATATCTGATCAGCATTTAATTTCTTGCCTCAGAATTTAACATGTCATTGTTTCAATGATTTCTATAATTTGTTATTTAAGTACAACAATACACACACTTTGGTTGCTTAAACATGGTCTTTCACAAACTCCCTCATAAAGAAATCTAAGGATGTCGCATTACAATCAACCTCCCAATGTGGCAGTGCACCCACCATACAGTTGAAAGTACACATTTGGTTGCAGGTGTTCCAGTTGTAGTATGACATAACATTCCAGCACATCAAAGTACAGTATTTAGTGCTAGTTACTGAAGGCTTGGTGGGAAAGAATAGTTTAATCACTTCATCCATAACCAATTGACAGCTTTTAGCAAAGCACTACAGCCATCTAGTACTGGAGCCAACAACTGGAAAAAAAACTACTTGAGCTGCTGCATATAGCAGCTCAAATACAGTGAGATAAGTTCTCTGGTTCATTTACCGTTCATCACTGAAATGCACTCAATAATTTACGAACATGTATAAATTAAAAAGAAGAAAAAAAAAAAA
>NW_019390723.1:0-3541 GCF_000671375.1 Centruroides sculpturatus
GGGAGGTGCGTCGGACTACTGAGCATGTCGGATTAAAAAACGTCGGACTATAGAGGGACAACTGTATTCAATTTGTTCAGGACCATTTTGTAAGAGTAACTTGTATCAGTAAATAATTATTATGGTCTATAAAAATAATTCTAACAAAATTTAAACTTTTCATTACTTTATTGAACCATTTTATTTATTTATTTATAGATTATCTGCGAATCTCTTGGAGGCGACTGTCATAACAGATGGGCAGATAAATCAATGACATTAATTAACTTTAAAAATGGAGTCGTTGGCTCCAATGCAGATGTAAATATCTTGGATTGATTTTAATTTTGCAAGTTTGATGTTTTATAAAATATTTTCTTTCTAGCATACACCATTTGACGGAATGGTCACGCTCGGATTAGGATATTACGTTGCTTTATCCGTGAAAGACTGTAATGGAGTTTGGAATGTAAGCATAATTTAAAATTTTTTAAGGTGAAAATCGTGGGAAATTTTCTAAAAGCTGCTATAAATTTCAAACTGCGACACTGGATTAAATTTCATAATATCTTTTAAATAATTAAAAGATGATTAAAAATTTGCATTTCTTACAGTATAATAAACTATTTTATTCATTGTTACAGTAGAACCTCAAAAACTCGGCCTAATGTGGAACGAAGGGTGGCCGAGTTTGTGAAAATGCGGGTTATCGGGAATGGGGTTAAAAAAAATAAGTATGAGTGTTTCCTCAGAAAATACTGTACTGTACTTATATACTGTACTTATATGTATTGTTTACTTGAGAATATAACAGAGAATAAACTGACCAAATACTCTTAAACAAAGGAAAAGCACGTCCTTTATGAAGGCATAGAGCCTTTACTACATGAAAATGAAAATTAATGAATACACTGTGTACAGTAATTTACCTGATAAGACAGACCTCAGAAAAANGAAGCTTATGTTCAAATGGCAATACAGTTGGCTTATTATAGGCTGCATGGTCGGTATGTATCTCATTAATGTGTACCTTAAATTATATGTTATGCCTGTGCAATAGCTTAACATTCCATATTTTGATGACACTTAAATCATTTTAATACTATAACATATATGTAACATATCATCTATTACTACTAGGAGGTAAGCCCAGTGTTGCCCAGGCAAAAAAAAAGTACAAACATTAAGATTATTAGATTATTTCGTAAATTCTAGCCTTTCTATTACATTATAGTATTTGATTTATACAAACACCAAACATTATATTATGTAAGGGTTTATCACACCAAATGACCAAACTAACTCATTTTAAAAATTCTTTAAATTGTGTACAGTAGAGGAAGAAAATTTTTAAAATGTGTTAGATTGGGCCCTTGGTGTGATAACCTTTGTAGTTATATAAATCAAATACTATAATATAACAAATATTAAAATGAAAACCATATAAAGAGTTTGGTTATTTCAGCCTGCCATTGTCACTTTTATTGCAATACTCAGATGTACGAAATGGCATAATTTCATTAGTCAAGTAGACACCAATTGAAAAAATATCTTAAATTTTTTAAGATATCGTATTGTTTTCTAACGTTAGCACTAACAAACTGTTTTATTCACAGCTGAATATTAAAGGATATTCTACAAACAAAATCAAATTTTGCAAAAATGGACCCAAATATTTAAACTCGGCACCTTCAAAAATCACTTAAATCATGTTTTATGCAGGCATGTAATTTTCTTATTTGAATGCCACTATACTAATGGGTCCAATAGGAAAAAGGGACTGTTGCAGATGGAAGTTGAAATTAACCAAAAGTAATCATTGATCTCCTCCCAGAAGAGAGGATGGTCAATGAATACTACTTAATACTGGTCTACTATTTATATTTGAATAGTGATCAGTGTTGGATAGCTTATGATGGTCCCTCGTGTCATCAAAATTGCTGATCTTAACATCTGAAAGACTTGAATGGTAGAAACGGTTATGGTTGTTTCTACAATGTAGAGAATAACAGGTGCGGCTTAGTGATGCTTTACCAGCGTCGCTAATCCTAACACTGCCAAAGGCGGCCCACTGTACACCCCTGAAATTTTCGCATGATTGATTTCTGCATCATCGCTTTTCGCTTGATATAAGATTTGTTTAAATAAAAAATGTTGTAAAAATGCGTTGAGAATAATTGAATTTATGTGATTCCATAAAAAACCTGGTGAAACCAGGTTGAAAAAGCGAAACTCAGCAAAAACATCTGAGTAAAGGAAACTTTTGAAAGTTGCGGCATAAAAATAGTGGATGCATATTTGACAGCTGTAGATAATATAGATTTAAGTCCTACTTTATCTTTTCTTCTAGAATTTTTTTAATTCATTAAATTAAAAATTAATTTAAAGGTAATCTTGTAGTAGTCTGAAAAAATTCAACACTAGTTGTATTTAATGTTAATTTTAGTCCTGCCCCGACCTATGTCACGGCTTCCACCAGACAGTTTTATCACGGTCGTACAGAAACCTGCAGGTCCTGTTTTCCGGAAGCCATCGACTGGGTCAAATCGATGATGGACGACGTCACCGCGGTGAGTATAAGTTTACCTAAAGGTGCATTTTAATGGTGCATAAAATGGAAGTTTTCTTATCGGTAAAGCCGATAAGAAAACTTCCATAATTTTATGCAGCAGTGTCTAAGCAATGTATATCCAATAAAAATTGCTATAATAGAAATAAAAGCTTTGAAAATCCACAACAGTCGTTTAGAAGGTACAGAAGTTGGACAAAATAATGTGGACACCTGTGTAAAAGTAGTCACTTGCAGAACTCGCAGAGACCTAAGGTCCAAACAAGCATTCAACTTGACGTCACCGGTGTTTTTATGTTATTTTGTCCAACTTACACAAACATTTGACTTCCATTTTATTTCGTTTCTGTTAGTAGTTTATTGTAGAGTAAATGAATATTGAGATGGAATTGCCTAATTTGCATAAGGGTGCAAAATAGAAATTCCCGGATATGGGAATCTGCAAAATCCTGGATATGCCAATGAAATGACCATAGGTCTTTGGAAAGGCACATCTGGGATTTTGAAAGTAAGGGTGCTGCGCAAGGCATATTCCTATTGTTTTTTGAAGAATGCCAACAATTACTTTAGCTGCGTGATCTCATTGAATTGAAATCGTGCCATATGCGTTGTCGTATTTATTTTTTATTTTAAATAACAAAACCGCTTGCTTTGGTATTAAGGGGTGCCGCAATACCTTAAGTGCCCCATTACATACATTTCTGGATCAGTTGAAGAATATCCACTGCCAGCCGAAGAGGGAAAGCAGTTTGACCAGTTAAAATTGTCAGTTAATCCGTGTTGTTGCATGACCCTTTGACTTTTAAACACATAATCTTCGGGTTATTTATACAGAAATTTGGGATCATGTGTCTTAATTGAGAATGACGGGCAAAATTTAACAAAATTATTTGTAATAAATACACTCGACCCTGGCTTTACATTACACTTTAATTGGTGGCCAGATGGCCGAGCGGTCAAGGTGACAGCCTACTGCTCTGAGGGACCTGGGAT
>NW_019390724.1:0-2749 GCF_000671375.1 Centruroides sculpturatus
TAGTTTAATAAAATCTCAGTGAACGTTCCAATTGAAGACTATGGTTTGATAAGTCCTTAAAATTTATATCAAATTAAAAATAGCTATTAAGAAGATTAATTAAGAGTATAATAAAATTGCAATCATTAACAGAAGGATTTGTAATGTAAAGATAAAGTTTATTAAACTACACAGCTATATTAGAATGAATGATGTTATCCCTATGTTTCACCTATAATCAGAGTATGTAGGAAATTCAATCTCATTGCACTCATGATTAGAATATTTTGTTCTTGAAAATGTCAGTTGATGCTCATTGTATCAACTGTTTTGTTTCATAAATGGGCAGAAGAGATAAAATAAAGCAGTTCACTTTATTGAATTGTTGTATATTGAGTACTCAAATTCTACTCTTACTATCAATTATAATACAGTTATTATAAATATACTGTATATATTAACACATTTAATTACTAATGTTTTTCTACTAAATATTTACCAAAAAATTAATTANTTGTAAACCTGAAAGCAATCACTAAATGTTCTTAAAACAATATCAGATCATTATGTAAACATCTTAAAAACAAGATGAGCCTTAATTATGTCCCTTATTTTAAAGCAACCATGTTGAAATTTACAAACATTAAATTGCATGATATTACAAAACATATCTCGATGAAAGATTTTGAGTCTCACTTTACTTCAACTTGGCTGTCTGCAATGTCAATGTGTGTATTCATATTGTGTTTTATTTTCTGTTTTGCTGTTTTGTTCTATATTGTTTGTACCTGATGATATCTATTTCATATAGACCAAAACATTAGTAAATTTGTCGTTTCTTTGTGCTGGTGTTGGTTTTTTGCATGGTGTATCTGTTGTTTCATGTCCAGAAGAATAATTTCAGTGAGGACAGTGGGAAAAGACTCTGCTATAATGGTATTTCTAGGAAAAAGTTAAGATCTCAATCCTGATAGCAGGCTAAGAACATTAACTTTTGGCAAATTTTGTTAATGTTTTCTCTCATTCTCTCTCTCTTTGAAAAAGATTGGCTTTGATCTCATACATGGCAACATTGATTCATCTGTCCAGACGAATGGAAGGTTACTCCATCTGATCAATGAAAGAGCAATTTGATTAAATTATTTCATATAAACTATTTATTTTACAATTTTTGTATATTTCTTTTTAAGGCTTCATTACAGAGTTTTTTATGCTCTTTATGCATATGAAAACCAATGGAAAGGTCATAAAGATGATATAAAAACATTAAGTCAAGAATCAATAGGACAGCAAAGCATGATTAGATATGGGTAAATAATTTTGTTTGAATCATTAGTAATAAACTTGAAATATTTTAAAAGATATTTTAACTTAAACAATTATAGGTATTTTTAAGATATATTGTTAGTTTTACATAATTTCATAACATAAACTGATATAATAAAAATTTTATTTCAAATTGTTGAGTGTTAATATTCTTAAAAATATGAAATTAATAAAGAAGTTTTAAAATTATATTTAGAAAGTTATTTAAATTTTTTATACATTTTAAAAATAATTGTAAACTCTCATTATTTTAGAATTATTTTAATAAAAATTTTTATTGGAGTTAATACAATTGTAATGGCAAACATGGGAAAATAAGCAAAACTTTGACCACTTTTGAGCATAACTTTATCATCAAGATGATGACTAAAATCAAATATGATTGTATAGAAAATGAACATCATTTCTCATGATTAAAAAATCACGAAATCAATATGTAATATAAATATACAGTAAATAAGATAAAAATAAAAAAGGCAGAAATTGAAAATTTTTAACTGTAAAAAAATAGATACGAGTAGTTCACTTTCCCAAGGAGAATCGAGAAGCTTTTCTTACGAATCAGCCATTTCCAAGGCTAGGGAAGACTATCTAAGTATTTGTGGTTAATAACATGATTTTTCTGGTTCCTTTCAAAAGCCCAAACTGATTCATCATTTTATGATTGTTATTTGATCTCAGAGATTTTGTATCATATAATTTTTATAATAATCTGAATTATTTAAGAGAAATTTTATTATCTTTGAAATGCTAAGCAACAACAAAGAATACTTGGAATACTAGAAAATGGAATACATACTGTATATGTTATTCAAAGAAACGCTGGTCAGGAAGTTGAGGAGCATGTAGGAGATGTCAGAGCAGGCAGAGATAGTATTTCATTATGTACACAAGGTTTTGATAAAAATGTTAAAATTTTATGTAAGAAAAACTACACCCAATTCTCTCTGGAAATGTAAACTATTTATATTATTTCACAAGGTTAAAATGAATAATTTTAAAATTTTCTACCAGTTTTATTTTTATTTATATTATGATTAATTTCAAGATTTTCTAATCATGAACAATGATGTATGATTTCTATATAATCATATTTGATTATAGAAGTCATCTTTCTGATGAGATTGAAACTATACTTGAAGGCACTCAAGTAAGGCTTTTTTTTTTTATGTTTGCTATTTTATNTGATTGAATATACAAGACTTCGGCCACATATGAAATTTTTAAATGTTATGTTTAATAAGTAAGTATATGTAAATGATAAACTTATATTAATAATTTATGATCAAACTATATTATTGGTGTATCAATTGAGAATTACTGATACAGCTAGGAATATTTGCTGAAAGGAATTTTATATTAAATTCAAGATATTGTGAAAACTTTTCTAATAAAATGATTAGTTAATTTTGATTGAATATACAAGACTTCGGCCACATATGAA
>NW_019390725.1:0-2749 GCF_000671375.1 Centruroides sculpturatus
GCCAATCCTGGTTCTCCTGGGCGACCAGGTGCTCCTGGAAAACCAGCATCACCCTAAAAATGAAAATTATCAGTACAATCAATATTTAAAGTAATTCACTTAAAATAATTATATACAGGTAGCCCTCGGTTTACGCCGCAGTTTCGTTCCTACAAAAGCTGGCGCAAATCGAATCAGCGTAAAAAGAACCCATATTTACACAGAGGTATAGGGTTAGGTTCCACATAAGTGAAAAATACGCAAATAATTTTGTTTATTAATACAATATAACACAAAGTACAAATAAATTTAATTTTTAAAATGTATTTTATCATAAAATAAAGTTAAATGTTTTTATTAAAAATTTTAGTTTCGGATCTCTTACATTTTTCGGAAAAAGTATCCATCTTTAATTGTATCTTTAATTGTTTACATTTTTGTTTTCTTTCATTGAGAATTTCGGAATATGGTCGAATGGATGCGACGATGCCCCTTTTTACATTCGCACTTCACTCCCAATCATTGTCTAACTCACAAAGTTCAACTGTCAAACTTTCCATAGTTGAAAGGATACGTTAACCCGACGTAGAGCTACAGATGAGCGGAGACACTGATTGGTCGACCACCGGTCGCCATAGCGCATATGTAAGGTCAGTTTGAGCAGGAAAATTAAGGAGAGATAGATATCGTCTGGCCAACGAGAAGTAGATTTGTCTCACTAATGATAGTTTGTGATCGCCAGAAGTGCTACTGCATCGTAAGGTGTTTTCCTGAACAAACTGATACGAGATAAATTCAATGGCACTATGAATTCGGATGCCATTTATTGTACTATTAAGTTTGATAACTTGACTTGTGGATACCTAAACGTTTAGTATTTTAATATTAATTTAATGCATCTGACATTAACTCCAAGTTAGATCTAGACATCTATAGCATCTAACATCGCAGCTCGGTAAATACGTCAATACTGAGATGAAAATCAGTCTGGCATAGGGAAAATCGGGGAATTACACAGCAAAATTGCGAATTGTGCAGCGGCGTTATTGTGAATCGGCGTAAATTGAACCGGCGTAAACCAAGGGCTACCTGTACTCTAATTTTTATCGTCAATTAAAATTTTATTTATCTATCTAATTTAAAGAAATTTTAGCAATAATTAATAATAAATAATTTATTCATTAAAAATAATATAAAAATATTCTATTAAATCAATTAAAACTTAATTAAAATATTAAAGATAATTTAGATAAAATGACAAAGAATAATAAAAAATTTAGATATAAAAAAATATATATTACTTTTTTCCCCTCTTCTCCTCTTGGTCCTTTTGGTCCTCTAAGTCCAGGAAGACCCTAACAAATACATGTAAATAGTTTCATTATCAATTTTTTAGCTTTAGCATATTTTTCATCATCTAAATGTAAACATAATATTTTAAATATTCTAACTAAAATAAATACTTAACCAAAACAATGTTAAATAATTCCAATATACAATATGTCTACTAGAGGATTTATTTTTACTTTTTATTTCAAGACAGAGTACAAAAATGTTTCTCTGGTTTTTATGTATATTGCACAGATTACTCCAAAAATAGTAAAAGATAAAGAAACATAACTATAAAATTGGAAAAAGTTTTTGTTTGGATTGAACATAATGAAACCCTTAAATTTAATGGTTCTTTGCTAATTTTAAGATATTTCTGTATATTATCTAAATGAGAAATGTATTTAAAGAAAATATTAAAATAAAGTTCNGATCAAATTACTTTCATATATGATTCATATCCTGTTTACATTGTAATTGTATAAACAAAAGAAAATTCAAACACTCAAATTAGCAATGCAAAATTTGAAATAAGAATTTTGATTTGTTATAATATGGCAATGTTATATGTGAGAACCCAGACTTCGACAAAAAAAATTTAGCATAATTTCATCATCTATATTTTGATTATATTTATATCGTCAACTACAACCTGAGAACTTCTCCATTTGCATGTTCTCAGCAGCAAAAGTGACGCTTTCCTGTGATCCTTTGAGCTCCTGGATGTCAGCTACCATTTTAATATCAGGACTGATGACCCAATGACGTAGTTGTTGCCCATTCCTCCCCAATGCAACAAGTCGTCACCCAGTCTTATAACGTAAGCCATCGCCAATTCTTTGACTGATACCATTAACTATGTTCCTCCAAAGCAGATATATGATCAACTCTGACCAGGAACATTATCTAGAACTCTTCTAATGTGCCAACTTCCTTATTTATTTAACCACTCTAAGGGACAGGCCGAATCCTCTTTTGCATCAGGTCTACAAATGGATTCCTCAAACTACAGGTATTTATTTCCACACGAATCTCATGTGAACTGTCTCTCTCTCTCTCTCGTGTGATCACGTACATTATATAGATCCATTATATTTAATGTTTTTTATCATGTACGCTTTTGCTTTGAAATTAAATGGTTATTAGTTGTTAACCTGGCATCCAATCGATTCATTTCTGGCACGCCATCTCTCTGACCTCCTCCACGCGTCTCACCATCTCTCAGATCACCTTCATCCCACATCCAATCGTCTGGGCACACGACTGTTTACATGATCTTGCAACAACAATATGAACACTAAATAAAAACAACCCTAGTTGCTGTGCAGTGGCTTCTGACATAGTCATTGCTGAAGCGATGTCAACCCTTCAATCAAATGGTGCTGAAGCATAGGGGGTGCTTTGCGCATTATCACATTATAATTAAAATTATGAAGTCTTT
>NW_019390726.1:0-2971 GCF_000671375.1 Centruroides sculpturatus
AATTTTGTATATTTATTAATTTAGTTGTAAATTGAAAATTCATAGAATTTTAAAACAATTGATTATTGAGTAAAATTCCATAGATTACATTAAGATTTGTTGATGATCATAGATATACTTCAGATGTATAAATGTCTTAAAGTCTGATGATTTTATTAAGCCGACTAAACTGGGCTACATTACTGTTATTAATTATTATTAAGTACAAAATAATTTATTATTAGTAGCCATAAAAACTGAAATAATTAGATGGACCCTTTTTTCTTGCCAATTTTTAATGTTTATTCTAATTAGTCCCTTTTTTAATATATTACATAAACTTTGAATTCAGTACACAATTCAAACACCATCACCATCTATCAGACTATCAAATTTTGCATGTATTGGTAAATATATAAATAAAATGCATATTATTTTGAAAATAATTGCTATCAATTTATTTCAGTATTAGCTAGAATAATACCATTTCTAACTATTAATTATATCATATTTCTTTGATTTGTATTTAAGTTGGGTGTCAAACCCATGGCCCAATAAATATGTAAACAAAACAGACAAATTTTTTTATTATTTATTTCAACAGCATAAACCTCAAAAAAGAAGTTTTACAAAGCCGTAAACCTTTATACATATTTTATTTTTTAATAGAAAGGAAATATTTTCAAATACTTGTAATGTATGAATGAGGAAGGAATATTAAATAAAGCTGGAATCGTGACTCAAAGGATTATAGCCCCAAATTCAGGGAAAGGAGAGAAAGGCCAAAAGATAAAAAGAAATGAGAAAGGTTGGAAAATTAAGGATCAATATTTGCATAACAGAAGGTCTATTTAACCTTTCTCACTTCTTTATTTTTTTGACCTTTCTCTCCTTTCCCCAAATTTGGGTCTATAATCCTTTGAATCACAACTCTAGCTTTATTTAATATTCCTTTCAGCATTGCAAGATTTGGCTACCCTTTTTTTTAGTTTGGCATAAAAAATATCATTTGGTGCATTGGCTACATTTTGGGCTACATATTATTTATAAATATATTAGTTGAATAAAAATGCACTTTAAAATAATGTTTCGTTGTTTTTTTATTAATTAAAGAGCCAAATAAAACAAATATTTGTGTTTGTCTCCTTTATAATAAATAAATTTATCTATTATTTCTAAGTAGAAATTAAAAGTGTCTGTAGAAGTAATTTTTTTAAATATCCTTTTTTGTGATAAAGTTTTAATACTTATTACTATAATCTAGACATGTAAATCCTTAAATATACTTGTATATTTAAGGGCTGGGCCACAAGTATATTGTGGCCCAGAACTCCATGACTTCTTCCAATGTAGCCCAGAGAAACAAAAAGGTGGACACCTCTGATTTAGATAAAATGTACTTACACTCGACCCCCTATAACACTGTTGATTATTCTGTTTTATATGAATTCCATGTTGTACGAATAACTTAGATTTTATAAATATGTGTGCTGGGCTGTGAATGGCTCATGTATTTGTAAAATCTAAGTGACTCGTACAACATGGAATTCATATAAAACAGAATAATCAACAGTGTTATAGTGGGGTCGACTGTATTTCTGCATTTTTATTTTGTAATCATAAATGCACTTCTGAGGTTTTTTCTGAGTGTGGCTAAGTTTTTGAATATTTCTTTCCAAAAGAACTTTGAAAATTATTGACAAAGCATTTCAGTAATCTTAATTTAAATACATTATTATTATTATTATTTATTAGCACAATGTGCAGCCTGGCTCTACGTAAGCATTACCAAGGAATTTAAATACGGTAAGACCCTGTTTAATGCTGATTTGATATAATGCGGTTTGCTCGAAGCCTTAAAAAAAGTCCAAAATTTATGCTGATTTAAATTATTGTGGAATTTCATTGATTTGTATATAATACGATTATTTATGAACAAGAACCAATCAGAAAAAGGTGGCAAAAAGGTGTACTTTCTTTAAATCTATGTTTGGTGCAATTTTGGAAAAAATATAACATCATGGATGCCATAGGCAATATCAGCTTCACTTGGCAAGACTTGACCAATAAATGCACGAACAAAGTGTGGAAGAAGTTATGGCTAAAGGTATCCAAGAATTCTCAATGAGAAGAGTCTATCGCTGTATCGATTAGGTTGACTAAATTGTCAACCTAATCGATACAGCAGAACTAGGAGATGTAGACGAGGATATTGAGGAGTTACCGCAGGTTTCTGGTGAGAGTCTTCCAACAACGACCTTCAAGAACTGGCAGAACAAAGAATTCATGTAGAACTGGAAAATAGAGATTCTGAAAACAAAGAACCCAAAAAATTTCTCTACAAATTTCCTTAGTAAAAATTTGGTAATGATAACTGAAATCATTGATCAAATTGTAGTGAATGATCCAGATTTTGAAAGGAATGCAAAAGCAAAACAAGGCATTTTGGATGTGATCTTCTTCTACCAACATTTGCATTAAGGAAAGAAAAAAAGCAACAAATGAAACTTCATGATTTTATCACAAAAGAACAAGAATTTCAGAAAAGTCAGGAACTTCATTACAAAAAATGAACTTTACATTTCTGTGTGCATATGTTTGTGTGTTATTTAACATATATAATTATGCAAATCAATATGTTACCGCTAAAGCTCGAAATCCGTTAATGTGTACATTATCTAGCTAATCTGCAGATTAACTAGGGTGATCTGTTAAAGCTGCGAAAATTGTTCAATTTCTCAAATTACCTAGGTAATTTGCAGAGTATCTAGGTAATCTGCACATTAACGGTTTCCGTATCGTTAAAGTTCAAAAGTTTGTTTCTTTCACTTCCTTTTCCCACTCCTTCTTTTTACGTAGATAAATTTAAATCCTAGAATGCAAGCAAGCACCGAATTGGTGAGTAAAATCAAGAAAAGATTCTTCACAAACCTCTTTAGCGAAGATTTAAAATATAATACGTAGTGTTTTAATAACAAACCAAAGTATGATT
>NW_019390726.1:3480-4496 GCF_000671375.1 Centruroides sculpturatus
TAATATTTTAAACCGTTTGATTTTTGTATTAAAGTTTTTTTAATTGATTGACGATTGATTCAATCAACTAATTTGTTAATCGTATTAACTTGATTCTTTAGATATTGAAAATTAAATAAATAACATTATGTTAATTTAAGCGTACAGAAACGTTGCTGCTGTTCCAGCAAAAATCTTATTTTCACTTTACCGAGTGCCTTGTAGGTAATTTGCAGATTACCTAGATAATCTGAACATTACCTAGGTAATTTGAGAAATGGAATAATTTTCGCAGCTTTAACGGATCACCCTAGTTAATCTGCAGATTACCTAGGTAATTTGAGAAATGGAATAATTTTCGCAGCTTTAACGGATCACCCTAGTTAATCTGCAGATTAGCTAGGTAATGCGCACATTAACGGATTTCGAGCTTTAGCGGTAACAAATATACAAATAATCTAAAATTAAAGTAAAATTTGTTTATTTTTGATCACATGTTTTACCTATCCCTATTTACTCTGTTAAAATGACCTCGTTTAACGCTGTTTTGTTTAGTGCTTTGTTGTCTAGGAATGCATCACCCATGTTACATGGGGTCTTACTGTACAATATATTACATTAGAATAATTTATGTATGTGTAGTTGTAGTTGAGTTTTCATATATGATAGGTAAATACAGTAGAGCATTGATTATCCGAATATTGATCAACAGAAATGTCAATTAATCAAAAGCTTTTCACTTGACAAATTTAAATTCCTGCTAGTGCTGTGGCACTGCAATCTTTGGCTATGTCTTGGGCTACTCCAATATTATTTTTGTTGGTGTGCGTGTTTTAGCTGGCAGCACTGGTGCGACCATGAGAGAGTACTTAAGGATGTGCCAGGATTTGAATGAATTTCAACATGGGATAGATTAATATATTTTTTCGTACATAATCGGTTATCCGAAAAATTGATTTTCCAAACAACCCCAGTCCCCAATTGATTCAGATAATCGATGCTCTACTCTAACAGAATGTTTCTGAATTATCTTTAAT
>NW_019390727.1:0-2740 GCF_000671375.1 Centruroides sculpturatus
AAAATGGCTGCTGTTTAGAGGTTTAGAAGAAGTTTGACTATATTAAGATATTAAAATCATATTTGAAATCATAAAAACAAAAACATTTTAACCATCTTTTAGAGAGAAAATTTTTGAGAAGAGCATATTCAATTTTGCCAAACAATTTACCTTTTAGTTGAATAAATTTCTTGGCTTAACATTATTTTCAAAGTTTTTTTTATTTATATAAAATTTGCTTATAACAACAAACAACAACAACAACAAAAATTCTGTTACTTCATACTTAACAAATTTTTAATTTATAGAAAGTGAATGTATGTACAATATATATACAGCAGTATGAAAATAAAATGAACACATTTATTTTGTATACATATATCTTATTTTCCATATAAGAAAATTAATTTTTCATCTTAATCTGAAATATTACTTAACTAAAAGAATTTTTTGTTTGTTATATGTAAATTCATATTCATACAGTTTGAAGATAACAGTAACATTTTATATTATATAATAATTTCTACATAAAGTGATAACAATATTCAGAATAATTTGAGCTTTCTTTTGTTATATAATTTAATATGGAGGGTATAATGAGTTGGATTAGATTTATTTGAAAGGCTTTTAGTTCAATGTGAATATATCAACAATAATTTCACCCATTATAAATATGCCCAGCAAACAATGAAACTAACCAAATGAAGATCTACCTAAACTATAAATAAGAAATAGAGGATCCTGATAGAATTAAAATCAGAGTTTCTAATGGAGCATGTGAAGATAAAATGTATATTTGATATATACTATAATTAACTATTATAATGATTAAATATTTTAAAATAAATATTAGTATTATAAATAAAATTATTTTCTAGAGTAACTAACTTCATATATATATACAGTATATATGAATGAATTATTTTTGTTTTGTAGGTTATGGCTAACATTTTATCTAATTGTACAAACATTTTTGTACATTATATGTTAATATAATTGTTAATATGTGTTTGAAAAAAATTGTACTTTCAGAAAGAATTTTGACATAATATTCAACACAATTATAGGTAAAATTTTTATATAAATAAAACAAAAGGCATATGACATATATATGATTAAAGACTTGTTTAAAATATGTAGCTGGCTTATATACAAATAAATATTTCTGAAATATTTAATTATTAGTTTTGATTTTTTCCTTAGCAATTGTATGCATTTCAGTTATATTATTCATAAAAAATAAATTGCCATGTAACAAATTACATATAAAAATTTTTCCACCAAAATATTTTGTTTTATTAATTATCATATCACATTTGAAATGTTTTAATTAATTTTGTTGAAATATCTATATCATAGAAATATGATACAATTATTTTAATTATTATTATTGCATAAACATATCATTGATTGTTCTTATTTGTCTTTGTGAAAACTATAATGAGATTCAGTTAACTTTTTGTAAGTATTTATAAATATGTAACGTGAAAATATCATATACAGCTTACGGAACCACAATAACTGACTGATGTGACAAGACATCGCATTCTGAAAATAAAAATAAAACATAAGCATATATCTAAATTTATTACATATAACTTAGCTACAGAAACAGAAGTTTAATTTGATAGACTCATCATAGCAACATATTCTTCTAATTATTAATCATTTTACAAGATTATGTGGTTACAATTAAATTTAATTGATTGTAACTATATAATTTAGTATATATTATTAAGTATATTTGAAATATTAGAAGTGAGTATGCTCTATTGTTAATATGCTTTTATTACAAATCAAAATGAACATTCTCATTTCTTGTCCTGTACAAAATACAAAATTTTAAATTTCTGCATAGTAATAGAAGTTATCAAACATTTCTGAATAGGCCAATAGTAAAATGTGAAATTACATCATTTCCAAGTTTCACTAGTATCATATTAAATCAAAATAATTTAATATATAAATAGTTACTATATTTATCAGAAAATTTCATTTGTGGACACACACAATTCAATGATATCAATCTGAATGTTTTTGTACGTAGTGTGACAATTATAATCATATATCAATATCCTGAAGCCTGATGTATTGAATTAAGCCAAAAAATTGCCGTAATTAATCGGGCTAATATTACGTCATAATTAATAATTAGAAATTAAGTAATTTGGTACTAGAGGTAGGGATTAGGCATCATCTCTCATTTAAATTAATAATTATAATAATTTAATAAATAATTTAGAATATTCTGGAAGAAAATAACTAGTATGGAGCACAACTTGAACCTGAACCTCCACTTACTGTGCAGTGTGCTTGCCAGTTATGTCATCTGAATCCTGAGCNTTTTTAAATTTTATTGTCTAATAATTTTTGTATTCTTAATTTTAATATCTTTTTATTCATTTGTTATATTTTAGAATGTCATAGTAATACTGCTGATGAGGGGCACGTTAGCCTGAAACACTTGTAACATGTGTACAGGAAAAATTACTACAGGTGATATAATAAAGAAATTTTCTGATTCAGATCTCATCTTTGTGTCAATATCCAAAAACACCAGTATAAGGCCCTAATAATAAGTTTTGTCTGAGTAGACAATGATAAATTAGAATTAAGGACTGTAAGGCAACTATATTTACTTAGTTTCCAATTATTAATTATAGCATAATATTAGCCTGATTAATTAGGGCAATTACTTGGCTTAGTATTAATTATAATCTTTAAAATTATTTTAATAACAATCAAAATCAGACTCAGCAGT
>NW_019390728.1:0-2823 GCF_000671375.1 Centruroides sculpturatus
AACAGTCTTTTATATATAAAAACAACTATATTACATACAAATGTACGAACAAATAAAAACCCAGCGAAGCGGGTCCTTGCAGCTAGTTACAATATAAATTGCTGCTAAGGAAATAAAAATAAGACCAATTTTTACCAATAGTTAAAATATGAAACAACTAGCTGTTACCCATGGCTTCACTTGCACGGAATTTGCAATTTGATAGAAATAACCCTCCCTTGATACTTCACTAATATTCTCAACATTAGTTGTTACTATAAAAACATAAAATTGCCTCTAAAATAGTACAGTAGAAGACATTCTTTGGGTTAAGCCTTAAAGCTCTCCCCCATGGGGGAATTTCAAAAAATCTCTTCTTAGTATGCATTTTCATGACTGTACATGACATGATTGGTACCCTAACTGCGTACCAAATTTCACCTCTAGCTTCAGCGGTTTGCTCTGGGCGATGATGAATCAGTCAGGACACGTAATTTTATATATCACAAGTTCAGACACGTGCATTGCATATCTTGCCAACCATGCTACTGCGCCGTATGGTTACTTGTCTCATATATGTACGCATCTTGCCCCTCACCACCTGCTGACACCAAAAATATAACTCTTATCTAGATGATATCTTTTAATTTATATGAATGTTTAACGGAATAATACACATCCTATGTCTACCCTGAAGGTCCATTCTAAATATTGGTGAAAGAATTTTTGAAATTGGATGAGTACAGGTATACCTCGACTTATGTCATTTCGAGTTACGTCGTCCCCGATTATACGTTGTTTGTCAAAAAAGTATATGGAAAAATAAAAATCAAGTTTAAGTCATTTTATTCAACTTTACGTCTGTCTGCCACAAATATTGAAGTCATAATATCACTAGAAAAGCGTTTAAAGCACATAAAATCATATTAAAATATATACATTTACAAGTATATACTGTATTTACAGTACATGCATTCATAAATTTAGATTACTTTTTTCTGTACTATATTAAAAACTAAAATTTATTTGTTTGTAAGCTTAAAATAGATCCTTATTAACCATATATTATTAAAAATGCATTAATAAATAAAATACAGAACCGGGAATGGTAATTTATGGTTTAGCCTAGTGACGAGTAGATTCAGAGACAAGTAAATTCGACTTACGTCGCTTTCCTGGAACCAATTACCGACGTAAGGCGAGGTATACCTGTAGTTTCAGAGATTACCTCCTACATCCAAACTTACAAACTTTACCTCTTTATAATAGTATAGATATGAAATATGATTACACCTACAACAATCAAAAAATACAATTATTACTTGCTCTTATTCTGTTTTATTATTATTATTATTTTTTTTAATTAATTTTTATATCAATGATATTACAGATTTTCACTGTATGATGATTAGTAATAAAGTAAATAAATCTTTTTATGCTCAGAGAGCACTTAGAAGTCCATTTTTATAGTTATGTTTTTGTTTTATCAAATAACTAGGAATAATTTTTTTATTGTCTGTCTTTCTTTAAAATTGTGCAGTATGTTTGTTAATTTTAATCTGATATTTAGTTCTCTCATCAATTTGTTATCAATCTCTCATTGATGAAATTAAGTAATTTATAAGAATATTTGTGAAAATAAATAAATATATAACATCAACTCAAACCCAATTTAATTGATTAAAGCCAAATAAATGATCTGCTGAATTATCAGGCTACGTCATATGTAAATTAATAGTTCTGAAATCAAAGATCAGACAGAGGTCCAGATAGCGTAAACAATAACTTAACTGCACAGTAAGCAAAAGTTGTGGGTTTGAGTCCTGTTTCATGCCAATTCTGTTCTTCCAGAAATTTCTAAACTAAAAATTAATTTATTACAATTATTAAAATTAATACAAGATGGTGGTATATCCATGTACCTTTAGTCAAATTAATTGGTATCTAATTATTAACATAGCATAAAAATAGCCCAATAATTTGCAGATTGTTTGGCCTTAAATAAATATTTTACTCTTGTTGTTTTTCATAACAATGATNGTACTCCGTAATCTAGAAAACAGTATCCTCCCTTCCTTACAACAAGATATATTGATATATGCGAGATATGTTGATGATGTCTTTATCTTGTGGAAGGATAATCGCAACATCAAGCGTTTTATGGATCTGATAAACAGTAACCCATATGGTTTAACCTTGGAATTGGAGCAACAAGGTAGTAGTAGTAGATCTGACTATAACATGCGTAAAAGGGGAAATCAGAACCAATATTTATCATAAACCGACATCTATCCCCATCATTATCCCTAAGAATTTAGTGGATCCGGAGCATATTAAAATGGCAGTATTTCGATCGTGGATAAGAAGAGCACACTCATTGCACAAACGTTTGTGATACTGTTAAGGAATTACAATATATAAGAAGAACTGCCATACAGCATGGCTATGGGAGAAAAAGAATAGAGGCTCTCATTAAGAAAGATCATAATATTAGAAATAGGCAAAAGCAAAACCACCAAAAAGAAAAAGTGGTTCTCAATTATATACCCTTTCTTAAACCGATTGTCAAGAGGGTTTCCAAAAATAAGAACTTACAAATAGTTTATCGACATAATCCCACTATATACAGGATATTAAGGAATGACAAGGGAGATTATGAATGTAACTCCTTAACAGGAATATACTCAATACTGCTAAGAGACCATAGATTCAACTCTAACTTAGTGTATATAGGCGCAACATTGAGGAATTTGAAGAAAAGAATCAATGAGCATAAAGCCTGGACTCCACATTACCGGAATCCGCGACGTAATCGTAAAACTGAAAGCCAAACTGACGAAACTT
>NW_019390729.1:0-2740 GCF_000671375.1 Centruroides sculpturatus
TATGAGCTAATGCAGAAATAATGCATAGATTTAAGAATTTCCTTATAATAAATTAATTTGAATAAGAGATAATTTTTCAATCTTAGAATTACTCACGAAAAAATTTAAAGTATAAATGTTTCTAACACTGTATAAATAAAATATATGACAAAATAAATAAAATTAAATATTAATATATTCCCATTAAACATGAAGATATATTAAAAATTAATGATAAAAAATTAAATAAGTACTTAAATTTATTGAGCGGCTTAAGAGTTTTATTAAAATATTTTTTAACAGCTCATTTGATGTATTGTTACTGGCAGATGGAAACAAAGCAGACAGTTTGATTATGGAACACACTTTAAACGGTGTACATTACCTTCAACATTGAGTATTTGTATACCAGGGAAAGATTGGAAACAGGTAATATATATTCAGATAAAATTGTTAAACTACCAGTATTATAATTTGACAACTAAAAATATAGTTAAAACCAAACATTATTTATACGTATATATTTACGTATATTTATATATGCAGTATATAGTAATTAGAAAACAACGCATAATAAGAAATGGGTCGAACTTAATGGTTTATGTCCTACTTAGTAAAATTCTACTTTATCATGATTTGAGCTATGACATATAGTTACTAATATAAGTAAAATCATATAAGTTACAACTTTTTATATCTATTTACAATTTTTAATGCCTAGATATCGTAGCATATATGATGATGAATTTATGAAGTAATGTAAAAACTTACTCTTTAATTTTTGCTCATTAAATGTCCTTTCTACATAACATATTTCTTTGATTAAATCTTGGGTTTTTTAAACATACTTATTCCATGGGGTTTATTTGAAGACCTGGAGATTTTTCAAAGTCAAGGTTTATTAACTTGCAGCAGGAGACAAGTGAAAATTATATGTACATCTTTCAAATTATCAAAACTGTTTATTTGATTATTTATGGATTACAGCTACAAAATTTGAAATAATTACTGTTTTAATTGTTAATCCAATTCAGTGTCTTATCATGTTCTCATTTGTTTCTGCTTCAATGTTGTCATAGGATTTTGACTACAATTTTATAGTTCCAATTCATCATGATAAATTTGAACCAGAATTTTGGAAAGAGACAGTAAGTTTGTACCAGAGATTTTCTAATATTCAATAAACACTTGATTTATGAATTTGATTGCAACTTCCCTATGCTCAATATTTGACAATATTTTAAATTTTATTTTAAAAAATGTTTCCATGAACCTTTGAATAGAAAATAGAAATAGACTCAAGACAATTGGGAGAGGGAGAATTTCAGTTAAACTCCTTACTTGCCATTCTAAAATATATTACATTTCACAGTACAGTACTTCAACATGTTTTCCCTTCTTTTCAACCTGTGTTCATTTTTAACAGCACCTTTATTTCCTGGAATTTATTTGTAGAAATATGATATTTAATATTAAACAATTGAATTAATGATATACATTACCTTGTTTCTGTCACCTGTTTGAGATTATCAAAATTTAGTGACAAAATTTAATATCTTTGTACAAACACAAGTAAAAAAAAGTTACAAAAAAGTACTTAATGTTTTGTTTTAAAGTTTTATACTACAGTTACATATTTTGTTCATATACCAGGTAAAATATTAATTAAAATATTTTTAATATTATAATAAAGTTAAAAAAATTATTTCTGACACATTACTGTATAAAAGATTGAAGCAAAATATATATTAGCTAAAGTGATCCAAAAGCATATTTTAATGATAAGATTACATCAAACAAAAGAAAATTAAACTAAAAAGAAAATATTTACACTGAAAAAATTCATAATTTGTTTCTGATGTTGACCTTGTGAAATTGTGAACATTTTTGATCAGAGATTACAAATCAACAACATATCTGAAAAGTTGGCTACTCTTGCATGGAAAAAAATACTCAATGTTTTTTAAGTTAGCTGGAGCTTCTGCAAACATTGGAGTATTACTACTATCTTCATTTATTTTGCCATCATTGTCTTCATTATCTACTTCTTGAAAGTCAAGAATAATATCACTTAAAGCTTCAATAATTTTTTCATCATTTAAGGGGTACTGTATCATGTCAGATAGTCTTGTCTACAGGAAACATATTCAAGTACAGTACATCAGTGTTGGTGGCATCAACATCCATGTCACTAAAACAATTTAACAGATGTTGCAGATTATGTTCACTTGAAATTTTAATATTTCTTGGTTCTTGGCATTAATCATAGGAAGAAAGCATTGTGGCATTGTGATTTTACTTTTATAATATAAATATATATTTATTATAAAAGATAAAACTAAAGTATGCCATTAATTCATTTAATCATTTAATATAAAAAATGATCATAATGTGTCCTTTCTTCAGAAAGAAATATGTATTTTTCTTCTTTCTTTCNCACAAGGATTGGATTAATAAGGCAGGGCAATGCAACACATGGGCGATCTGCCAAGGAGTCCTCCCGGAAGGACTTTCTTCAGGAAACAGGTCTCTATTTAGGTGTTAGACAAATTAGACACACGAAGAAAACTCGGAAAATTCCACGTCCACTACTAACGACCAACTACTAGTATTCGGTGGTTTTACTATCCGCACAGGGATAATGTTGTTTTTATTTACCAGCTATTAGCTGCAGAATTACCATCGTTTTGTTGTTTTTTTTTTCAAATATTTCATATTTTCAGTAATTATTTTGCGAGTATATTTTTATATCTTATATGTT
>NW_019390730.1:0-2748 GCF_000671375.1 Centruroides sculpturatus
ACAGAAGGCCGGCCACTCCATGCTTCGTCATGAACATCAGTGCATTCAGCATTGAATTGTCGAACCCACTTTCTAACCATTCCATCACTCATTACGTTTTCACCATAAATCTCTACAAGTCGACGATGAATTTCAACTGGCTTAACATTCTTTGCATTCAAAACACTGTATTACAGAATGCACTTCACAGTCGGCAGGATTGGCAATAGTCTTAAACATTTTGAACGCTCACTAACACATGGAAAAACAACACAATCCGGCTGTAATGGTGTCACTGGATTGCAATCAACCAGAGAGACGTGTGTGCAGGCGCTGAACTGCGATACTACCACTGCAATGGCGGTAGAACGAAACGGTACTTACTTTCCGGACACGCCTCATATATTCTATTGTAACAATATAAATTACATTAAACTATAGTAATACTTCAATTATCAAGATACTGATTATCTGGATCACCCTCTGACTTTATAGTCTATTTTCTACATACAGGTAACCCCCGTATAACACAGTAGTTACGTTCCAAAAAATTGCCATGTTATGCGAATCCATGTTATAATAAATGCCAAAAAATAAATTTAAGAGGAAAGCAATTGTTCTATTGACTCACCTGAGACATTCCTCTTACATTTCATAATGATATGTGTTGAGATAGAGGAAGAAAAGTTTTCCTATTCTGAGACAAGAACTTTCATTTTGTTCTTTTCTTGGAAAATAGTCAGATCATGAAAGCAAAAAATTTCTGCCAAAACCCTCATATTCATTAATACAAGTTAATATTCCATCAGAAATTTGTAAGGTTAAGAATTTAGAAAAAAAAATTTTCAACGATTTCATCATGTTACAATATCCAATCTAATGAAGACAGAAATTTAACAATTTTTTATAACTGTTTATAATCATTAAAGCAAACAATAGGCTTCATAAATAATGGGTGCTAACATCTGATTAATAAATTAATTAGCCATTTATTATTTAACACTATTATATATAAGTAATGTAAAAATATAAATTTTATTCAATATCCAATTAAGTCATTAATTTTGTGTATCTATTAAAAAAATTTTAGCATGTGATTCTTAACATAAAAAAAAAAAAAGTATAATTGGTTATAGTATTAAAAATTATCATAATTATTTTTGTTTGAATTTTTAAATATAATTCAAAATTAAGCTGCATGTTAAAGGTTTTCTTGGAGCATTTTGATTTATGATTAGTTATCATGTCAGAAGTTTCAATATCATCTACATTAGCATTCATAATTATCCACTACTTTTACATTGTGTAAAATCAACTATATTAATAATGACAATTTGCCAAATTTCCTAAAACCTAGACATTTTTGGTCTTCAACTGGACAGGTGGCAACACTTGGAACAGACAGCTTACAAATGTAAACATATTTGTAAGCTGTCTGTTCACATATTATAGCCATTATATTAACCCGACTAAGCTGTCCAATAAAGTTACAATAACTGCCATATGTCATATGGCAGTTATTGTAACTTTAACAGATAGGTTAGTCAGATCATGGTAGGGATACAAATATATGACTGTCATATCAATGGTTTATCATGAGATGGCCGTAACTGAGGTATGCCTGTATTGTGTTATAATTAATTTAATAATCAATTTTTGAATATCTTTTCCCATTTGCTTCAAATTTCATACAACGAAAGAATACATGTTCCCGAGTTTCATATACTTGCAATAATTTGTAGTAGTAATAATTGTACTATTATTAAAATTCTCTCAGAATCTATTATTAAACTACTATTGTGTGTCAAAATATAATTTCAACCACATCTCAATTGAAGAATTACTATGTAAAGCAAATAATCCTTGCACATACAACTTGATTTAATACTCCAGNCTGATATACTAAACATGTCATATAGCCAGGAAATTCTTAAACACAAATACATTAATGAACAGCATGTAAACAAAACAATAATTTTTCCTGAAGCTATGCCTTGACCTTGGTCTGGCATAGTATGAGACAGTAGTATAAGTTAAGTAGAATATATTTCACAAACACAACGATAGTGATAATAATAATGCAAAGAAATTTTATTTATAAATTATAGTAGACCCTCAATTTAATGAATTTTGGTTTTAATATACAAAAAACTTTCTGCTTTTAAGGTACTATAGAATATGTTAAGAGGTTGGGTCAATAAGTATAAATTAAAATATGATTATTATGTACATTGAATTTTCCTACGTGTGCTGTACATTACATCATTATTTTGATACATCCTCTACATTATGTTTGTTAATATATTTTTTGAAGTACACTTGATTTAATGGACTTACAGCAATAGCAGAACATCTCCCAATTAGTCCATTAAATTGAAGATTTACTGTATTAAAAAATAAATTTTGTTATAATGAAAAATAATAGTCTGTTACAAAAAAAAAATTCATTATAAGAGAATTTTTCTTGTATTAATTATTTGGACATAATCATTTCAGAATGAACCACACTAACTTTCAGCATTAAAGTTGTTTACTTGAAAAGGTTTTAAATACAAACAAGTACTTTCAACATTTCAAAATGCCATCTTTAGTCAAAACATACATAATATTCAAATTATATTTTTTTAAAAGTATATTAAAAGATTTTAAATGCACAGTTTAAATCTTAGTGTGAAGTTTTTACAAAAAAAATCAAACAGATGTGACATAAATGTTATAATTTTAACTTGTTAATGTATCTAAAAGTAAATAAGTAAAATTAGGATACTG
>NW_019390731.1:0-2721 GCF_000671375.1 Centruroides sculpturatus
AGTTAATTTGGCTTTGGAATTGCAGACAATGTTATAGGTGTTATGACTTTATTTTGTCTATTGTTGCAACTTCAACTGATGTAAATGAATTTTAGACCTCTTAAGACCAAACTGTAATTATCTTGGATAATGAATGTTTTAAGTTTTCGTTTAGTTTAGTCGATATTACAACATTTCTAGATAATTAAAACTAAATGGAGTATGAATTGATAATGAAAAGTAAAATTTCAATCTTGTTTAAAGGAGCGAAAAAAAACCGCGATTTTATCTTTATTAAAATTTTATATTATCGTTAATAAGTGTTAAATTTATCATTTTTATCTCATAATTAAGCGAGAGAATCGAGTAAACTACTTAAATTCACTCAGGAAAATAAGATTTTTCCCTAGGAATTACCTGGATAATTTCAGAATTTTTGATATTTTTAACAGATTTATAGAGTAAAATTTCTATAAATCGATTTAACAATTATAATTTTTAAGTATTTTAAATATAAAGAACGTATATCTTTTAATATTTTAAGTAGAAGCGGTGTATTTTGTTTTACTATTTTAAACGAGTTAAATGCTCGTAATTTTTAATGATTATATCTAAATTAGATTAGAATTAAATTAAATATAGAGGGCAAAGAATTTAATTAAGTCAAAATTAATTATTGTATCAAAATTTCGTAAGTATTCTCGAAGTTAATAAGGCAAAAATAACTAAATAACTCTTTAACATTGTTCCTGTTGTAAGGATAATTTACAGATCAGATGAGAATTAAAGCGAATTTCGAGTTAAGTGACTAAAATGTTTAATTATGACGGTCGAATTCTGTGGCATTTTGAAGTTGATAAGACAAAATTAATGCTTGGAAGTTGATTTAATATAATTTTCCACAATTATTTGAAGAAATAAACTTAATAAAAATCGCACGTATGGATCTTATAGGCGAGGGAGAAAAAAATGATAATACTAACGAAAAAAAGGAATAAAATTCCCCAAATCAATGATTAAATCGCGGGAAAAACAACTGAAAAGTAGGGAAATATCAGTAGAAAAGAGTTTGGCTGATGTTAAGATAGGGATTTTGCCATTTAAATCATATCTAGCGGAAAGGAATAAAATATGCAACATATTGCTAATAACATGGGAAACTTTCCATCGGATGTAAATATAAAGATGGATGATCCACATCTTTTCTACTTATTTCTCCTCTGGGGATATTTCCTTCCAGGAAATTGCCGGAAAAGCATCTTCTTGGATTACTCTTTGTGAATTGTGATGAACGTTTTGGGGAAGAGGAAAACGTTTTCCAAATCCGATTCTCTACAGTTTAAGCGGAAACAATACTTGTTGAATGGGTGACCTACTGATTGATTTATTAGACTCTCCTGTGTTTTCCCGTGTGTCCTTTTCTTAATTTCGATTGGTCGTTCAAATTCACAAACGAATTTTCAATGTAGATTTAACTATTTATCCTCGATCTCATGACAAATTACGGGTGGGATAACTCGAAATTCAGGGATTTTTTGTTGATATAAACAAAGAAATCTGCAAATTCCGCATTTAATTTCGGTTAAAATGAAGAATTTACGGATTTCACAAAGTAAACAGAGGAGAAATCTCGAGAGAAACAGGATATTAAAGAAGGAAAAGCATCTTCTATATTTAGTTTCCAGAAAGATTTATGTCATATAATTTATAAGCATTTATTCTAAATTTTCAACAAAATCATAATAATAACAATAAAGAAATCTCATAAATTTCTTTCCGGATAAAGAAAAAAAAAATATATATATATATATTCATAGAAATGATTTTTATATAAAAATAAATCATTTTCTACCGAATAAATTCTTCCATATTGAACCAATAGAGGAAGAATTTTGAGTGATGAGCTACAAACGGTTGAAAAAATTATATTTATTTTGGTTGTTATAGATTTTTCTTTCCAATAATTCAATGGTAAACACTTTAAAGTATAATAACTCTCGAAAATATTGCACATGAAGGTGTTCGATACGTGTGAACTTGGTTAAAGAAAACAATCTACCGATAGATTTAATCATTGATTTTTTATTGTAATTACAAAAATTAATGCACAATGTTGTTTACATTATTAAATATAACATATATTTTATCAAAATGTTCGAAATTTATAACCTTTTCTTACTTTTATTCTCGCTAGAACAGGTCAATTTCTGGTAAGATTTTTGCTTAAAATTTATGTTGTTAATTATTTTACTGGATTATTTACATTAAATACAAAATAATTTAATATTATAACATTATAATACACTTTATATAAATAAAAAAAACAATAAAACTCAATATTTTTCGTTTAAAAACGAACATGAACAGTATTTTTTTTAGAAGTTTGAAAGTTTATATTAGTTATAAATTTAGTTCTTGAATTTTTCTAAACCGCAAGAAACTTGCTACCAAATTTTTTCTTCTTGAAGGAACTTAATCAAAATATGGAAATTTTGTAACCAAAATAATCTGACCTACTTCACAGCAATTTTTAAGGGGGAAGTACGTTCTCATATTTAAATCGATTTTGTGTATTTTTGGCCTAGCAGATGCTACAACTTTTTAAGAAAGTATCACGAAACAATTTCAACAAACTTCTGACACTTTTCTTCATCTTCCTTAAGCGTTATTTAACAAAATAATTTCGATTTTATTGAGAATTATCATCATTAAAGGAAGATAGATGTATATGAATTGTATTCA
>NW_019390732.1:0-2085 GCF_000671375.1 Centruroides sculpturatus
AGGATTCGTAATCCATCGGATTTTACAGGGTGTCCATAAACTCTGTGCGCAATTTATGTAGAAATATTTATAACTTTATTAGTAACTTTATAACTTTTGTAATAGAGAAATTATGTAGAATGTGTTGAAAATAAGAAAATCTATCTTTTTATTGCTTTATTATATTTTATTAAGTTTCCTTCACATGTCCACCATCATTAGTAAAGGGTAATACGATTTTGTAGTTCTCTAAAAACGTTTGAGATTGATTTACAGTAATGCCTGAAATCGCACTAGTTTATTTTAGCTTTCAAGTCTTCTAATGATCGAGGTTTCGGTAGATTTCAGTTCAACCAAAACCAAACGGGACAGTTTACTTTTTCTTCAATTGAAACCGTAGATCATACGAATTCTGAAAAAGAATTTATAAAGTTTCGAAAAATTGTGAAATTATTGCATTGTAGAGTTACTAAATAATTTTACTTAAAACTAAGTACATTAAGCTTTCCTAATACTNTTTGTAATAGAGAAATTATGTAGAATGTGTTGAAAATAAGAAAATCTATCTTTTTATTGCTTTATTATATTTTATTAAGTTTCCTTCACATGTTCACCATCATTAGTAAAGGGTAATACGATTTTGTAGTTCTTTAAAAACGTTTGAGATTGATTACCGTAATGCCTGAAATCGCACTACTGTAGTTTATTTTAGCTTTCAAGTCTTCTAATGATAGAGGTTTCGGTAGATTTCAGTTCAACCAAAACCAAACGGGACAGTTTACTTTTTCTTCAATTGAAGCCGTAGATCATACGAATTCTGAAAAAGAAGAATTTATAAAGTTTCGAAAAATTGTGAAATTACTGCATTGTAGAGTTACTAAATAATTTTACTTAAAACTAAGTACATTAAGCTTTTCTAATACTTCTTACGGATTTTTTTATTATCACAAATACTAATAGTTATAAATTTTTAAAATTGCAGGCGAAATTTATGGACACACTGTCTATAGGGAAGTAAAGATCTGCCGAACCCTCCCAGTTAAAAAGGTTAAAAAACTCTTCCATTCCGTGTGCTCTTTGTGTCCACAGGGCGGAAATAGTTAAAAACATTAAAAGGGAAAATAAATATGATATTGTACTGTAATTCGTGTCGGGAGTCAAAAACTTTACTGTATTTTGACATCCAGTGTAAAACTTTCACACATGCAACTTAAAACATATTTTAATAATTAATTAGGGTTATATTACTTTCCCGGTTCTTATAACAGAGAGAAAGTATGGCGATCCGGCAAAAAATGATCCCCCCAGATTTTTACATCTTTTGACTCTGACTTTTTAACTCTTTCCGCCTTGGGGGCACTAGGAGAGCCTCTTTTAGCAAGCCCATTACAAGTTCGGCCAGGCCCAACATGGGGCGGCCGGGTGGTGAGGGACGGGGCCCGACAAATCCGAACGGACCACTCCCGAAAAATTCCTGGGGATTTTTCGACCGTCTGGATTCGATCCCGGTCTCCCAGAGCAGTAGGCTGCCACCTTGACCGCTTGACCATCCGGCGTCACATTTTTTGGATTCGCGACAGTCGGACTTACGATGATTTTACTGGTTATTATCATTTACAACTTCTTATAATACCCATCCCTATCCTCGAAATTAAACCTTTTTATATTTTTAATTACAGGTAGCCCTCGGTTTACGCCGGTTCAATTTACGCCGATTCGCAGTAACGCCGCTGCGCAATTCGCCGTTTCGCGGTGTAATTCCCCGATTTTCCCTATGCTAGACTGATTTTCATTTCAGTGTTGACGTATTTACCGAGCCGCGACATTGTACATTCGTTAAAACAAAGATTTTTATTAAATATATTTATTTTTTCTGTTTAATATTATTGGGTATGTATACATTTGCATTAAATTAATATTAAAATACTAAACGTTTAGGTACCCACGAGTCAAGATATTAAACTTAATAGTCCAATAAATGGCGTCCGAATCCATAGCGCCAATGAATGTATCCCGTATCAGTTCATTCAGGAAAACACCTTACGACGCAATAGCACTACCGGCGATCACAAATTATCGTTAGTGAGACAAATCTACTTCTCGTTG
>NW_019390732.1:2655-3377 GCF_000671375.1 Centruroides sculpturatus
AAAAAAAAAGACCCGCTGCAATGTGTAAAAAGTCTGTATCTGTATGAATTTGTAAAGAAAGTGTTCTTCCACCTCCTCCTCACAACATCTGACTACCCGGCATAATTGGTGTCTGCTCCATTTTCATTTTTTATGGTACAGTACGGTTATTTTATGCTGCAGAACGAATTATATGTTTTAACATGTATTTTTATGGGAAAATGCGTTTTGTATAACGGACGTTTCACTTAACGGACGTGCACCTGGAACGGATTAAGTACGTTGTACGAGGCACCACTGTATTACTTTCCCGGTTGTTATAACAGAGGGAAAGTATGGCGATCCGGCAAAAAATGATCCTCCCAGATTTTTACATCTTTTGACTTTTTAACTCTTTCCACCCTGGGGGCACTAAGAGAGCCTCTTTTAGCAAGCCCATTACAAGTTCGGCCAGGCCCACAATGGGGCGGCCGGGTGGTGAGGGACGGGGCCCGACAAATCCGGACGGACCACTCGGAAAAATTCCTGGGGATTTTTCGACCGTCTGGATTCGATCCCGGTCCCCCAGAGCAGTAGGCTGCCACCTTGACCGATTGACCATCCGGCGTCACATTTTTTGCATTCGCGACAGTCGGACTTACGACGATTTTACTGGTTATTATCATTTACAACTTCTTATAATACCCATCCCTAACCTCGAAATTAAACCTTTTTATATTTTTAACTATTATAAAATGGCAAAA
>NW_019390733.1:0-2731 GCF_000671375.1 Centruroides sculpturatus
TAAAATGACCCTAGGTTCCGTTGTAGACGCAGAAAAGTGCTTATCCGTTCACATACGATCTGAGGAAAACGTGTCGTTGGTGGATGATGCCACATTGAATTTTAAGGTATGCATCCATATTCCATTTAACAATGTACAAGTAAAATAATTTTCATCATATTTTCTTCAGTAATATAGAAATTACTGTGATTTTTTAATGCCTACTTACTTTCCACCCGCTATTATGGACTTTGAAGAGGCCCTAATACATCTAGGGCTTGTTGAAGTTCGGACTTAAACATATGATAATTTGCTTTGACGCTTTGAGGAGCGGAGAATTTCTCAACTAAATCGTAGAAAAATTAGTGGTTAAAAGTGGATAAGGTTAGGAGATAAAGGATGACACCTCATGATACCTCCTATCTCTAGAAGGATAGCCTTAATGAAGATGATATGCATTATTAACATTTACACTTTTTTTAAACTCATTCCTACCCTCAAAATTAAGCTATTTGTAATTCTATAGTAATTAAAAATATAAAAAGTTTTTTTATAACAAAATTCATAACAGATGGCGCCACACCCAATTTTATTTATTTTGCTTAATAATATAAAAGGTTACGAGGTTTTTTTTTTGTTTTAAAAAATATCAGTCAGGAAAATTACGCAACTCGTTGCTGGATTTTTAATTATGCTGATTTAACATTAATAATAAAAAATATTGATTTATTATAGTTAATTAGCCTACATCTATTGTTTAATTAAGATAAACCGGGGATTAGGAATTTAATTTTTGTTATAAAAAAAGTAACATTTGTTTTTAACTTTTATTAACCAAATAATTTGAATTTTTATATTATACACAAACTTTTTCTTCGAAAACTTAATTGTAAATATATATGACCTTTTTATTTAATTAATTTAAAAAAAATATATAATGAATTCATCTTAAGTAAGCAATTAAAATAATGAGTTAAAAAATAAACAATTTAAAATTAAATTGTTATTTTTATAACCGTTCTTTATTGATTTAAGAAGAAAAATTTATTAAACTCGTCTGAGATAAAAATTGAACTGTAATCGCTAAATAAGAAATTTTAATCTCGGTAATCCAACCTTTCGCTAGTTCGACATGTCGACACTCTGGTATTATCTACAATGTTGCCAAGTCGTAGAAAAGCTTTCAGTAAATAAGTCTAAGCACACTCTAGTTACAGTGAATACGGACTTCATGATGATTCCACTCACTGGGGACGTTCTACACTTATTTGCATATCGAGGAGGACAGAGAATCAAGCTTTCCTCATTGTTTATCCATAATTATATTGAATGGAAAGATGAATATTGGTGACCAGCCCATATGCAGGATTTTTAAAAGGGTAGGATTTATATTCTACACTATATATATTTCATAACATAATTCATTAATTTTTACAATACAGGTTTATGGAATAACGCAGTAAAACACAGACATGCATGCAAAACGAAGAAGAAGATATTTGAACGACACAGAACCACAGAAAAAGCCCTAATAAAGGAAGAAGTACAGAAACAGAAGCTACCATAAGAGGGATTTGGAGTTAAGCCCCAAATCCCCCTTATGGTAGCTTCTGTTCCAGGCTCCTCTTTGAGCTACAGCTCAGTATATGGAAACAGTTTCTTCATTGTTTTAGTCGAATGATAAGGATTGAATCTGGTAACTACACTTACCAGATAAAAAATTACGATTAGAGGACGTGACTTTCGTATGGTTCGGTATGTTCTCATTTTAGAGGGCATAGCCTATCTTCCTTTTGATATCCTATGGTAACACTAGCCATAAACCCAGAATAACAGTTAGAATAAATAGGCCGCGATAGTTGAGGTTGATTTTTATTATTTATTATCCAGTTGATGTGTCGTTCAAGTGTTTCCGTGCTCGTTCTGTGGTCTGCTTTGAAATTTTCCAAAAACACTCCCTGTATCACTTTTTGATCTTCAGAAGAAGTGGGCCATAAATTCCATATAAACAGTGAAAAAGTCCGTAGGAAGTTCCTTTTTAAAAGGAAAAATTTAATTTTATATGGGATTTAAACCAGGTTTTTTTTTAGAAAGTTTACTGAGTAGTTCAAAAGATCAATACCACAAACGTGTTATTTCCCATTTTATATATAAATTAATCTTAATTAAGAAAGAGTAAAATGTTTTTATATCTTTTTCTCCCTGTAACTTTATTTATAAATATGAAAATATTAAGAGAAGGCCTACGGTGCACACAAATAAATTGTAATTTATGTTGATTTATAAGTTTGCTTTATAATTTGGTAATGAAAAAAAGTTACGAGAACATTAAATTCACATCAAGAAACCAGCTTCAATAACNTCATGTTTTTCTATTGATGATAGATAAATTAATTGATTTAAAGTAAAATTATTGATTTTAATTTCAGCTCCGGAGGCTGAGAAATATTTTTAATTTGAAAAGTACAAGAAATGTCTATACCAACAACGAGCAGCCATATTTAAGTCGGACGCGTCGCGACGCGCGACACGTTAAATGCATCGCGACATGGAGGATGAATAGAATTCGATGCCTTCCGTTATAAATTTTTAAAAAGCACGTGTCGGAACTCGTAATCTCCGATCTTGGTGAGGCCTCGTGGGATAGTAGGGTCTCCATTGAGGGGTTAAAATTGATCAAGGGACCCATAATTCGTGCGTTGCTACAACAGTTATTCATGCGGAAACATAGACATCATCTCAAAATGGGGGC
>NW_019390734.1:0-2714 GCF_000671375.1 Centruroides sculpturatus
AAAAACATAAATAGAATTACTATAATCATTATATAAAGTACTGATGAGTACAGGAAATTGCTATCAAGAAGCCAGTTATTGTTATTACAGTGGACATCATCGATATACTGTATACATCTAACGAAGCCAAGCATTTGATTTTTCACACATCAACAATTATATTTTGCGTATCAACAGCGAAGCTAATTAAAATTAGAACCTCATCTTCGAAACCTTAAATGCCTTAAGGCTTCAACTATCTACAGACAGGAAGTTGACGTTTTATCTACCTTTAAAATCTCTCGCTGTATAGATTATAGTCGACTGGTACGTTTTTATGAGGCTGAGTTTTTTTTTTTTTTTTATAAATACATTTCGTTCTAACCGGTATAACGATAGTCCAATAGTTAATACAGAAAATAAACATTAAGTAAGTGAAGAAGGTCATTATACTGAAGAAATTGCGTATTACTTTTACATCAAGTATTATTCAGGTAATTAGTAGAAAGGAACGATGTTTGGCTGTCATTATTGCCTCTCACTAAATCGTTAAAATGATTGCTATTAATCATAAAAGTTATTTTATATTGTTATTGAATATTTAATTTCCGTTGACTGTCATAGAATATATTACACTAAAAAAATATACACATAATTTTTTTATTACATAATAATAATGATATATATAACTGACAATTTTTAATGAATTAAAGAAAACATTTTAATCACTCTTATAACAGATAATTTATTCTATTAACTTGACTAAAATTTAATAACATTTGTATAACTTTATTAAACAAAATTAATACTGAAATTTTGAAAATATTATATCTTGTTTTCTGAAGAAATCTTATCCTTTGAATGTCCTAGAATTATCGCTTTTTATTTTATTCTTTTCATCATCCGAAAGCTCAGCCATCTCCTCTTGTTCCTTTGAAGATTCTGACTGAAAGAACGAATTATTTTGAAATTTCGATTGCATTTCAGAAGAATTGTGAAGAACTTCAGGAGCATCTTTGATGGGTGTGGAATGATATTTTATTTCTTGTGGATCAACGTTATCGTCCGATTGTAAAAATTTATTTGAATCTTTACATTCAATTGAACTTGTCATTTCTTTTTTTCTTTCACTGTCTTCGGTAATTTCTGATATTGAATCTTCAGTAACATCAGTTTGTTTTTTCTCTTGATTATGCAATGCATTAACGTCGGATGCCCAAGATTCTTCTTTCCAATTTTCTTCCGGTTGAAATTCAAAAGATTCTAAAAATTTCGATGATTCTAATTGTTGAGAATCCGTAATTTTATTATTGTATAATTTCAATTTGTAAAGCATTTCGGTAATTGCTTTTACGTTTTCATAATTTGATGAAAGTTTAGCATACGATAAAGCTATTTTAAAATATTTAATTCCTTCTTCGATATTTTTTGCGTAAACTGTAAATATAAGTTTAATAAATAAATACCGAATAAACTATTAAAATTAATAAATATATTAAGAAATATAATTACTATAAGCTTGTGCCACTAATGCTGTGCAATTCAATTTCCAGTCTGAATTATAGCACTGTCCAGCACATCCCATGGCTTTTTTACCGAATTCAATAGCTTGTACATATTGTCCAAGTTCAATGTAGGCTCTACCTATTTCATGGTACAACCAAGTTTCTTCTATTTTCTCTTTACATAAAGGTATTTTTTGTTTCCATCTAAACAATATAAAATATAAATTTTAGTCGGTTCTAATGTATAGATACAATAAATATTTTATTTTATATACATTAAGAAAGTAAGTTAATTTTCCCACAGAAATGTCAATGTGACATTCAATTTTACTTAATTACACAAAATCTATCTTATAAATTTTTATTAAAAGTATATAAGATATGAAGAATTGCAATTTATTGAAAGATATATGGTATATAATACGAGAGCTTTAGGGAACTAATGTAAAAATAAGCATAAGTTTTTATTTACCGACATAGATCGTTCAAATTGCGCTTGTTGTTAGAGTAACTCTTCCTCTATATACAAAGATATAATCAACATAATCTCCACTACAAGCGCCATCGTTAAACCCAACTCTGGTCCTCTTTGAGAAAATCAGGGGCCATATTCTTGTCACTGTCTCTGGTCTCTGGTCTCTCGCAAGCCGGTCGCTGATTGGCTAATCATTTGGATTAGCCAATCAGCGACCGGCTTGCGAGAGACCAGAGACCAGAGACAGTGACCAGAATACGGCCCCAAGTGTGTACTGTTGTACCCACTTCTTCACAGCCACTTTCACTTCGTCTGTGTCATCATTGTCGGTGGTACCTTCCACCATACAGTCCGGATCTGGCATCCTCATCCAATAAAAGACAGTCTTCGGGGACAACGATTTGATGAAAGACGAGGTAAAAGTGACCGTGAAGAAGTGGGTATAACTGAATTTTTTCAAAGAGGATTCCAGAGTTGGATTCAACGCAAATGCATCGCTGGTAATGGAGACTGTTTTGAGTAATAATTTCAAACGAATTTTCTGCAATTCTATTCATTTTAATAGAAAAAAAAATCTAAAAATGAGTTAGCAATTCTTCTATTCTGGAAAAAAAGGTCATTCAAATAAATTGAGGGAAAAACGTGCAATGACATAAAGGGAAAGAGATTGGAACTGGAAGTACAATTTTACATAATAAATTTTAGAAACATTTTCTTAGAAAATTTTTTTATAAATTTGACATAAATGTTTATAC
>NW_019390735.1:0-3660 GCF_000671375.1 Centruroides sculpturatus
AAAATTGTACGATTATTACAGAAATTATATAGAATTCATTTTATGGTCTGCATCATGCCTTATTATCATTGCTGCTTTAAACGAAGACTTTATTTCTCCTCCAAGTCGTTATATGTTTTGTAAATATGAATTACAGATAATTATTACCGTGCTTAAGATAACTTAAAATGCATCTTTTATTTATTGTTCATTCAGATTGTTAGCGCTTAATATTCCATTTTCTCTTCGGTGATAAAAGTAACCAGAGTGATAACGAAACGTAAATCTTGTACAAGTGCAGCAAATTTCAATGTCACATTAACAAACCTAAAGTCGATATCGTATGGATAATGTTATTATTGCTAAATTCTTAAGTAAAAAATGAATTTTTTAAACTAATTATTTACTTTCAAAATGGATATATAAAAATAATGACGTATATGCCCAATTTTCATTTAAAAACTGGCGGTAATGCGATGATGCAATCTCTGTGTGAGCGGTTTATAATCAAAGTAGATGTTAGTACAGTAGAGACTCGATTATCTGACTCAATTGGTGACTGGGGTTGGTCGGATAATTGAAAAGTCGGATAACCGAAAAGTATGAAAAAATCTATTATTAGTGTAGTATATTATTATATCTCATGTAATTAATATATTAGTACATCGCTATTAACCTACTTCGCGTTGAATTTTCATCGATGCTAAGCCTAACAAAATTTTTTAAAAGTAATAATCATCGCTATTGTATCGTTAAAAATTAGAACATTAAGCCTCGTTTAAATACTAGCTCTCTTTCATGGTCGATCCATGTGTTGCCAGCTAAAACACGTAAAAATATTATTCAAGTAGCCAAGACATAGCCAAATACAGTCGACCCCCTATAATTACGGTCCCTATAATTACGGTCCCTATAATTACGGTTCCTATAAAACTGCGAAAAAATTGTGACGGTATCTGTAAAAAACAGTAAAAAACTCTTATAATTACGTAAAACGTCATCGGGCAGCCGAACTGCTTTCCCGCCGTCCGTACCGCCACGCTACAAAGAGATTTGTATCGTCTGGACAGTATTATATAAATTATACATAAATTAGGTACTGTACATATAATTATATATTAATTGTATATAAATTACGTACTGTATATATAATTATATATTAACTTATTGTAACTTTATTATAATTAAATATATAATTTCCGCCGTCTAGCGTGGCGCTACGCNGGAGCTGCTGAAGTAGTTTTTGTTTCATGCATAAAGTTTTATGTCGTCTATGTACATGAGATGTGACAGTTTAAACTGCATTGCTTTTCATGTCTGATATTGTAACCATATAGTGTGTTGTTGTTACAGAGGAATCAAGAGGACCCTTGAAAAATTCCTTGCCTAATGAATATTTGGTTTGTTTGTATGGAAGTGTTATATATCCTGAGATGTAGTGTTATTCTTCAGTGCTGCATAGTGTTTTGGAAAAATGCAATGAGGGACAGATGCATTATGTACATGTGTAGAATATGTAGCAGCCAACTGTGTGGAACACTGTCAAATGCTTTTCTGTAGTCTATGTAAACCATGTATATGTTTCTGTGTTGTTCGTGTTCTTGCCATAAAATGTCTAAATCTGTGAGTAAGTTCTTCGCATCCCCTGTGATTTTTACGGCAACCGTTTTGTTGATTTGTAGAAATTGGTAACAGCACTGGACCAAAGAGAAGACCAATAAGTTGTTTGTTCTTTTTCTGTTGGAGTGCCACTGTGCTATGTATCAGTGTTTGTTTTGGTACTAATTTTTCTGTAAAAGACTTTTTCATTGTTTGTAAATAATTTTTTTTGTTGTTTTCGTAGTGTTCATATTTTATATAGTTTGAGTCGTGCCGTAGGGCGGTCCGCCCCGGGCGCCACTTTTTAGGGGGCGGCAAAATTTCACAATAAAAAATATTAATATCTTGTAAAATTTTGAAACATCCTAATCTATACGCCTACGATAGTGCTATCGTCCGAACAGTCCAGGAATCGGCTCGCCGGGGGAATAATCTCTGCTAAAAAATACTTGTGCTTTGGCTGCAAGTTTTTTGTTTTAGTGTATCAATGTATTCTGTAATTTGTGTGTTATGATGTTTTGTGCTTGTTTTGATTTTATTGGAAATGCTTTAGAGTTGTTTCTTTAATTTTGGTGTTATGTTGTTTTCAGTGTATTGTGTCAGCCTGCCTAATTGTTGTCTAATATCCTTTATTTGTTTTTCTATCAATATTTTTCTCTGCCAGGCAGGTTGTGATAGAATTGTGTTTTGTTTGTGTCTGTTTGCGATTGTATTTTCAGTCCACAGTGTATCACTACTATGAATGCCTGAGCATTGAATAAACGTAGTGTGGAAGTAAGTGAATATTTACATAATTTAGTGTTTTTCCTACTACATTTGACTTGTTCATTTTTAGTATTCGTGGTCTTTGTGTGGAACCTGTACCTGTATATTTAGTCAGTGTTTTCTGAAATAAAAGTGAAAGCGTATTAACTAAATCTATATCTATGTTATCAGTGGCTTGTGAGGAAGTATCTGTAGTGTCATTAGTAGTAGTAGTTGTGTGTGTGTGTGTGTGTGTGCTGTAATCAGTGGATGTTGCTGGATTATCCTGACAGGTTACGTAATCTTTATTAATGTTAAATATTTTTGTCTGTTGATGTATTTGATTTTTTTATACTCTTTCTGCCCTGTAGGCACTAATGGGCCTACTATAAGAGGGTCTCTTATAGCAGGCCCATTATGGGTTCAGCCAGGCTCACAATGGGGCAGCCAAGTAGTGAGGGACAGAACCCTATATATCTGAACAGACCACCCATCGAAGAATTCCTGGGGATTTCTTGACCCATTCGGATTCCTTTCCAGGTCCCCCAGAGCGGTAGGCCGTTGCCTTGATCGCTCGGCCATCCCGCTGTCGATGTATTTGATCAGCAACCTGTTGTTTCATAAGTTCAAGTGTTGTTTGTGGGATTGTTCTTTTTTGATCAACAACCCTTAGTTTGGTGACAGTGAGGTGAAAATATTGTTGTTTGAATCTATTGTGTAATTGTTGTCTGTACGCTGTCATGTTTGTTTCAAAGTCTTGTGATAATATAGTAAGTATGCATGATAAAGGCGTTCATTTCTATTGTCCATTTTATTCGTTGGCATGGTTTTCCAGCTTTTGTGGTCTGTGGATGCATTGCCACAGAAACACCAAGACTACGTTTAGACCTAGATTTAACTTCAAGAAAAGTAAGCTTTTTTAATTAGAAACGTTAACAGACTAATTGTCAAACAAATTTAGAATACGAAAATTTTGTAAAAAAATGCTTTTAAAACATTTAAAGTATATCCTAATTATAAATATAAAAAAATTTCTACTCCAAGTAGAAAAAAAGCAATTGCTGAGTTTCATTCTCACAATGTCGTAAAAATGCTGTTCATTATTTTAATTTTATTTTATTGAATAAAATAAATCGTTATGTATAAATAGACATACATAGATTTTCTAATAGTTGTAAAAATTTCTGTCATATTTGTGAGGAAAAATTTCAGCAGGTGAAGTCACAGTAATGAATCATGAACATTTAACAGGTAAATTTACAGAATGATATTTAAATTATTGACCGAAAATTTTATTTTCATTTACTTTAAATTATTTTAAATTTATTGACAGTTGTG
>NW_019390736.1:0-2858 GCF_000671375.1 Centruroides sculpturatus
TTACAGTCGACCCCCCATAACACTGTTGATAATTCTGTTTTATATGAATTCCATGTTGTACGAGTCACTTAGATTTTAAAATACGTGAGCCGTTCGTTCTAGAAATTTTTTTAAATGAAATGGTTTTAAAATGTTATTCGGAGACTAAATAGAACAATTTCTTGCAAGATGCTTGAATATAATTTGTCAGAGCTTTCAAATAAGATTGTTTTTCAGAAACTTTGATACCAGTCTTAATGTTTTTAAGGCTCATTCAGAAAATGAGCCTCCAAATTAGTGTTTTATTTGCTTACTTTTACTAAACACATATGAATCTTAATCTGAAATTAGACACACATTACATTAAAATCTGAGGATTGTTAAAATGTTTATTTCTATGATCAAGAAAAATTTGTCAATATACAATGATCATGGTTGAAATTTCTGAAAGTTTAGAAATTCCTTCTTTTGCTTTTTCTGGTAAATCATTATTTATGACAGTGACCTTGTTTGTTTTCATACATATTAAAGATGTGGTATTAATGTAGCTTCGTGTAGATCTTAAATTTATTTTAATATCAACTTGCAATTTGTATGATACAGCAGTGTAGTTATACGACAAATATCAGACTGTTTAACTGTTATGTCTAAACTCCAGAATTTTTTTAAGTGATTAGTTTGGAAAAATTTTTTTTAGATTAATTGAAACTTTCAGAGTTGGTGTGAATTTTTAGTGTTAATCATTTAAGATGGATGCACACAGATAGCAAAATTAAAGCAATGTTAAATGTTGACAACAGGTTCAACCAATCATTCATATTAATTGTAAAAGTCAAAAGAGACAATTGGTGGCATTAGTGGTTGGTGTTCATGTTGCCCTAATTTTGCCATCTGTTTGTATCAGCCTTTAGACAAATTGTGTGTCAGCACTGATATAAATATTTTCCTAAATTGTAGAATGCATTATAGAAAGTGTATGTAGTTATAACTATATTGATATATAATAATTATTGTGATTCAGTATTTTGTATGTATCTTTATTATTATTAATTAGATAAAAGACAGATATTAATACTTCGTAAGACAATTTAACTTACAAATATTACTTTAGAGAAATTTTTCAAACATCATGTAAACAAGGTATGCTGGAATTTCTATATGTTCTAATAAGAATATGAATTGTAATGTTATAATCTTACTAAGAATTATTTATGTTTTAAGATTTATTAACTAAAAAAACTGAGAACTTTTAAACTTTTTCATATCTTAAATTTTTTAATTATTCTTGCATCCGTTTTTGTAGATTGTAAAAATTAATATAAATTTTTTTTTAAAACTGAGAAACACTTTACAATCTTTGTAAACTTTTTCCATTCTTTAATTTTTTTTAATTTGCTGTTTATTGTGTATGTGTATATTGCTGTTCTAAAGTATTGTACACCTGTTGAATTTATGAATCAGCAGAATGTAAATAATATTGGTGTAACCTAAGAAGAGGATAAGTATTATCAATAAGTAATAAATTTTGCAATTTATTAGCATCAAAATTAGAAACACTGCTTTTTTTGCTGTTATAACATGGAAAAGTGTTGTAATCTTAAATGTTTACTTTCCTATTACTTTCCCAGTTGTTGTTATATAATAATGTAATTGTCACATTTAACCCTTTAGGTTTTTGGAATCTCAATGTTTTCAGACCCTCAACCCAAAAATATCAAAAAAAAATTAGTGTATGTGTTGGCATCTATTTTGTTTAATATCTCAGGATGGGTTAAAGATTAAATAACAAGATTTAGCATGGTAACTTGTGTATGAGGGCCATTGATGCTATTAAATTTTGATGATTATAGGTTGAGGTGATGGGGAGATAGAGGCAGTTGTGTGTCACATCTCAAGTGGGTCTAACTTAATGAAAACTTTACTTGTTATGGGCATTTACAACATTTTGAGAAACTTGTCTCTACTCCCAAAATGAAGCCTTTCTTGCCTTTTATAATAATTAATAATATAAAAGTTTCTTTTTTATAACAGCCAGGAAATTTACATTGCTTGTTGTTGGATTTATTTTCTTTTACAGTATGTGCTTTATTATTATTATTAATGTTATTCAAAATAGTAAAACTATAATGAATGAAATAATAAGAGTTTGAAATCAGACTTTTCAGCTTTGATAAACTGACTTTGTGAAATTTTAAATTTTTTATAATTAGATTATCAAATTATTCTGTAAAAAAATTTATTTGTAGTCTNTCTGGATTAATATATACAGGCAGTTAAAAAATCAACAATAATTTTACATTCTTTTCCCGCACCGCCTACATGACTCAAAGCGCATACGTGTCGGCCTCTTTATGTGCGTCTTTTTACGTGTTTTATGTATTTTAAATTATGTCCCATGCTTTAGTCTTTAATATTTAAATATTAATGTAAACTAGCACTTATGGATCTATTCTGTTCAGTTTCTATGCTGTCTATGTTAAGGTGCATGCGTGGCAAAAATTTTATACGTACAGTAGAACCTCGATTATCCGGACTAATTGGGGATGAAGGTAGTCCGGATAAGGAAAAATCCGGATAATCGAAACAAATACTTTAATTTGTCTTTTAATGATGATACAACACATTTTCTTTTCGATGACATATCGGTAATATTAAAAATAAATATTGTATTTAAATCGTGATCAAATTTTCAAGTAACAAACGTTCGTATTGAATTTGGACTACTACTGACCAACACTGACAGACTACCTATTGTTTAAAAGACCCTCTGGTGGTGCAAGAAGACAGATTTTATAAAATAAAAAGCAGTTGAAACTGCATTTTTATGAAAAAATCTGACAAACTATTTATCGTTTTATGACGAGTAAAATTTTTTCGTC
>NW_019390737.1:0-2786 GCF_000671375.1 Centruroides sculpturatus
TAATTATAATAAAGTTACAATAAATTAAGTTAATATATAATTATATATACAGTACCTAATTTATATATAATTAATATATAATTATATGTAGAGTACCTAATTTATATATAATACTGTACAGACGATAGTAAACTCAACTTACCCGCCTAAACTCTCCGTAGCGTGGCGCTGGACGATGGAAAGTAGTTCGGCTGCTCGTCCGCGATGACGTTTTACTGCGCTTTACGAGTCCCTTTTAGCGTCTTTATACGAATACCGTCGCAATTTTTTGCCGCGTTATAGGAATCTACGTTATAGGAACCCGCGTTATAGGAGTCTACTGTACTATATTTTCACTTTATACTCACTCAATATTACAACTAAAAAAGAAATAATCGATTTTTTAAGCAAATAAAGTTAATTTTAAAAATTTTCATATAAAATATATCATAAAATTATTTAATGCTCAGAATTCAATATCTCCATATTCAACTGTTTATGAAGAAGAAGCGCCCATTTTCCTTTCAATTCAGCGCGCCATCTAAAGGAAAAAGTTTATTTACATACCGTATTTAAGTTTTTTTTTTTTTTTTCAATTTTTAAAATTATTTAAAATATTTACCTTTAATTTTATTTTATTAAGTTTTAATTAATATTAATTTAAAAATATAACACACAAATTTTTCTATATTTAATTATAATACGCTTATTAATTAATAATTAAGATTTAAAATCCATTAAGGAAATTATATAAGCCTGGCAACTTTGAGATAATTTTGGTGTAAATCTTGAATTCCGATTTTTCCTGATCTTTGATCACTTATTTTTACGAAAATAGAAAAGAAATCGATAATTTTTGTACAAAAAATTCAGTAAATAAATTTTTTCCTTAAAGTGGAGTTTTTCGTGTTGAATTTACTAACGGTGTACACATACACACGAGAAATGTAGAACGATTCGATGTTTACATAAATAAAGTATTTACAGTATATCAACCGAACAGTTAAAATAGATATATTTTTAAATTTAAATAATTAATAGAACAAGAAATATTTCACTTAAAACTGTGTGTTTCATGAAAATAATAATTTGATATAATTATATGTTTTAAGGGACCCCAACTGAGTAAATAAAACCACAGAACACTGATACTGTAATTGGTCGCGGGTTCGTGCACTATCAATATGCTGACCACGTGAAGTATTTCGGATTTTCTTTATACGAAATAAACGCCAACACATACACGGAATCTTTTCCCGATATTTTGAGTTTAGAAGATCTCAAAATGTGGAAATTTGCAATGGGAGAGAAAAATATGATCCTTTGCCTTCTTGGGATCTTTCAGGCTCTCACTCCACCAGTCGAGCATAGAGCGTTGGCAGCAGTGTTCGATTCTTATCGATATTCAATTACGAACCTTTTACAGGACAATGGAGCCGGCGGCAAGGATGTATGTAGGGGCACAACGAGGAGGTAAAGCTAGTAGGATTTGGGTTTTAGTCCAGCGATGTGGTTATCTCTTTGGACTCATCGTCCGCAACAGGCAGTACAGTAAGGTGGCGTCATAAGCTGCGAAATCAAAATACAATTGAACCATTCAATAATTAAAAATAATTATGCAACGCTTTTCTATATTGGTCTATGTTATTCCGATATTGATGTATACGATTTATGATTTATCGCACGCCTCTGCCTAAGCGCTTTCGGTACCTTTTGATTTCGGTTTCTGGTCCAGGTGTATCGTTGGCGAGCGCTTGCCGAAAGACTTTTGATCTGATAGCGCGAAACTATTATTTTTATTTGTAATATACCACGCGGCCGCTCCTAAAAGCAATTATCACAAAAGACAATTGCACGTGTTACGTGTTGATAGTTCTGCTATGAGCTTACAATTATTGACAACATTTGATTTTAATATTAGTTTATCTCGAGAAGTGACAAGTGGTCATGCTGTGTTTAAATCAGCAAATCAGATACAGTGAAAACTGTTTAGGCGACCACCTGCATTCGACGGGAACCTGTCAAAACGGGAAAAAATTTCTGGCACCGAATAGTTTATCCATAGAGTCTTCGTATAAGTTACCTGTATTAAACGACCNTTCTATTTCAACACTTGGTGATATTCTGTAACACTTGGCTTTATTCAGTTGATTAAAGATGGAATATTGCCAAGTGTTGAAATAGTAACACACCTTGTGTTAGTGAATCAAAAAATTTTTTTTTAATATCAAAAAACGATTAAGTTCAAACATAATATGAAGAATAAAGGAAAATATGTTTATGAAATAATAATAAAACTTATTTAAACTTAGATAGTCCACGTCAACCATCTCGTCGGAAGATCTCCTATGTGCTACGTTATTGTAACAAAATAAACCAAATTCTATGGGCACAATGGGGTCTTTTCTCATTTCCATAGTGAGTTGTGCTAGGCCAAGTGATGAAGGATAGAAGCATATATACGTTTTTTTTTTTTTTTTAATTCTCCGCCTTTGGGCCTCTTTCAGCACGCTCGTTATGTGGTTCGGCCAGGCCCGCAATAGAGCGGCCGGGTAGGAAGGGACGGGGCCCGACATATCCAGACGGAAACTACCTGAAAAACACTTAGGGCTTTTTGACAAGCTCAAATTCGATCCCGTGTCCTTCAGCACAATAGACTGCCACATTTATCGCTCGGTCATCCGGCCTAAAAGCCCGACATATGTAGATAGATCACTCAAAAAAAAAATCCTCGAGGTTCTTTGACCCATCCGAATATGATTACTGATTCTCCGAACGGTATGTTGTAATCATGGTTACTAAATTAT
>NW_019390738.1:0-2824 GCF_000671375.1 Centruroides sculpturatus
CCCAACATTTAATAAAATATGAAATGATGTAATCCTACCTTTTTCCAAATTCTCTTCTTTTCAAAAGTGACACATCTTCCGAATGTGTGTGTCACCATGAACTTTCGACCGAAATTCATCTAGTGGTCGAAAAAGTTAAATTAATTGCCTAAATTAGGCATCGAATTGAAGGGTAACGACCGTCGAAAGAAAAGAATAGCATCGAAAACGACAACGAGATTTCGCCGATCCACTTCCTTTAAAAAAGATATTCGAGTTTGCTTACTTAGCGCCGATTCCTTCCTCCGCCGCCGTTCGCAGGAGCTTAGCTGTTTTGTACCGGACGTTCGAACTATACCATCGATTGATCTACAATAGTCCGACCTCAATTTCGACTCATCAATCGACTTTGTCAAAGTATTTATCGTCGTGTGCAGAAATGTAAACTCTCTCTCTCTCTCTCACGATTCAGGTCCGATTTCGATTTTACTTTTTCCGCCGTATAGAAAATGCATTAAATATCTTACGCTATGTAAAGCCCTATCAATTCAATACGCTATATAAAAGCTATAATGGAAATGCTGTGCGTTATCCTATGTATATCTATATCTAAATGTAAATAAATAAACGGGTGCCGACCTTCGGTCACAATTTTAAAAAATGTTGTTAATGAATATTTCACATATTTAATGTATTAAATACAGTAATTTATTATAAAAAATAAATTCAGTTTGTTTAATTTCATTAAATGAACTATTTTAACCTGGTAAATATTGAAGTAAACGATTAGGCAGTAATAATAAATCCTTAATTAATTGCGTATATTTTAATATATTGCATTTAGCTTACATATTTTAATTTTAAAACAAAAATTAATACATTTTTTGTTTAATTAAATATACAATTTTACTCGAGATATATTTTTAATATTACTTCTTTGCACCATTCTTTGATCTTTTACACTATCCTTAGTTATAACATGACACAGTTATGCATTATGTTAAAATAGCCAGGATATAACGTAATTAACGCTACCACTTTTCTACTTTCCCTTAACCGGTGTCAACACGAGAAAAGTAGAATTGAATGATCGCATTTTTGCCTATCATAATAAAATAAAGTATCGTGAGAAATTTGTCCAAGAGTTTTGTAAATCTCCACGTTGTTAGACTCTCGAACCCGATATCTAAGGAACCTGCCTTCGCGTTATACGAGGTATACCCGTGTATAGAAATCCTAGCTTAAGTTCTAATAATTTCATACAGTAAAGATTACTTACTTCGAAGAGGCCACTCTTTTAGTTTCATCAAGTCTTTGAGGAAGAGAACGGAAGACTTCGTGCAAAATGAAGATACGTTCACTTCTTCGAAAATTCTCATTAGATAAGGAAGATTTTGCTTTAAGACAGACTTCAAAGCTGTTTTGATTTTCATCTCCGCATTGTCTAACATCATCGACGTTTGTCGGAAATCATCTTCGACGCCCTCGGGATTTGTATCGTTGCATTTCGCGTAACACAAGAATATCGTCAAGAGTAAGATGAAATTAAGAAACCTTTCGTTCTGCATTTTCGGAGCTTTCTCTGTGTCGATGAACAACTTGTAAGTCTCTTTGCATTTACTCTCGTCACAAAAATGTATTTTCCTGGTTACAAAAAGCTGACTCATCAATAATAACTACTTTCCTGGAACTTATTCAAAAATTATTTATTTTTTATAATACGAATACCAAATAATTTTTAGGTGTTCTAATTATTTCCGGTATTAAAGTGACTCGATTTTTGTTTATTAAAACAAAAATTATAGACGTCGTTTTTATAATTTCTAAAATGTAATTTTTTATTTCACTATTAAAGGACAAAGTGTTTGCTTGGCAAATTTAATGTTTCTAATTGCGTGACAACTGTAATTCATTATAGATGAGGCGGCCCGCCCCGGGCGGCACTTTTAGGAGGCGGCAAAATTTTACAATAAATAACAATAATATCTTGTAAANATTATTTAATAATAAAAATAAATTTAATATGCTACTTGTGTTATGTAGCACAGCATTTACATTACGTACTTTTTATTTGGATGCAATTCGAGAAAATTGTACTGTACATTTGATACTAACCGGAAGTGACATTCAATAATTCAAAAATTTTTTTTCAGAGAATGTTAATAGATGACAAATATGACTTTCTTGTTAAAGGATAAATAGGATGTACCGGGGAAAGATACTACTAATTTGAGGTGGAATGCATATATTTTAAATTAAATACATATTCTAACTTTAATGTTTTCATTTATTCGTAAAATGTCCTTAAAGGTAGGAAGAGTAACCAATTTAAAAATAAAACGAAACCTTCGTCAGTCAAAATTATACTCAATTCAATTCTTTTCAGAAGTGAAGAAAACTCCGTGCGGAACACAATCATCAGTATGTTTTACGACTATTTTAATCTTATGAAGTGTTTTAACAATGCGCGTATGTAATACAGCCTCAAAAAGCAAGTCTTTTCCTGCCCCGCCTAATGGCACTACAGGGTTATAGAGACAATGCTTTAAACATAAGCAGGTCGGATACCTGACAAGGTAGACAGAGACGACATAGCTTGACCATATGACATATCTTACGGGCACTCATCTGTACCCGGGTCCAGCCCTCTAACTTGCATAACTTTTATATTGTGCAGCCTGTTCTGCACTTAATCCACAAAACTAATAGCTCACTTTACTCAACAAACATAAAAGACGGTCAGCGAGGTTCTTTTCCCTAAAAAGAGTGAACCCAGTTTAGAGCGTCCACTAGGCTTGTAGATCGAATATATCTATGATTTTCCCATCAAATCCTTTAGTTTCTT
>NW_019390739.1:0-2719 GCF_000671375.1 Centruroides sculpturatus
TTTTTAGTTGTATTTCATTCATAAAAATGCCTATAAATGCAATATTATAATACATTAACAAATTTTTGTTATTTAATTTGATTAAAGCACCTTTAAACATGAATTCTTGGATGCCATTTATATTATGTGAATGTCAATTAATGCAGTTTTAATTAATTTGATTTTGATTCAACTGCAGCATGTACCAAAAACTGAAATAGTATCTTTCTGCACGCAGAATGAAATCTAATTTAAATAGAAATGTCATTAATGATTTGTTATGTGACATCTAATGATGCAAGATGATCCCGGCACAATTAACTTCTGAATCAGTAGTCCTGTTGTTGATTGGTCAAGCCATCAACTTTCTTTAACTACCTATACTTTCTATGTTGATCATCTATGTGTCTCTAATCTGTGGGTGGCTCTTGCCAAGTAGCTTGTTCAGCAACCAGTGCAATTATGAGTTCAAAATTCTGTTTGTAAACTTAATTATTCAAAAAGTGAGGCATTCAAACTGAAATTTGACTGTAATTTCCACAAAAGTACTAATTCTGAACAATGTTTATTATTAGAAAAATACTCATTAATGAAAGTTCCTGTCACAAAACATTATATGACTAAAAGAACAATAGTAAATAAATGTAACTCTTCATTTTCTTTTATAGTTCACAGTCAAGAAGACAATTTGTTGTCAATTGTTTTGTCTATAAATCCTTGATACTTATATATGATACTTTAAATCCTAGATACCTACAAAAAGTATTATAAATTTAAGTCAAATAAATTTAATTCAAATAAAGAAATTTATTTGTAAGTCACTTTATCAATTGATTGCAAATTTGTTTTCAATAATAACANTGAAATTTTTAACATACTGAAAATGAGGTAACAGCATTTTCTGTGGCCATGTACTGTACTTTCTAATGTTCTGGGATATGTGATGATTTGTGTTGTGACTTCATATTTGTAAAATTATATCTTGTGGGACCGCAATAGAGAATTCTTATTTTCTTCTCATAAAACAAAGCTTTATATATTTATTTATAAAGCCTCCTTAGAAGGAGTTTGCATAAACCAAAAAGACTAAAACTTTCTCTGCTGTCTGGAAATTGTTTTATGAGAACCCAAATAAGAATTTTCTACTATGGTCTCAATAGATATAATTTTACAAATAACAAGTCAATACATAAACTATCACATATCCCAGAACAATAGAAAATACATAGTCAAAGAAAACACTGTTACATCGTTTTCAATATTTAAAAAATTTTTTAAATCTTAGAAGACAAGTCATTGCATGAGCAGAAATTCCAAAATAGAACATTGGCATTTAGAAGCTTTGAGAGACCCAAAGCAGGCTTATCAAAAGAGCTGAAAATGTTTGCCTGAAAGAAAAACGAGAACAGAATTGTACTCAAAGATGTATTTTTTCAAGTACTTAAATTTTATTCTAGCTTGAATTCTATTAAATATACTGAGTAGTAATAAATTCATTAAATATAAAATTTAATTTCTTATTAGACTATAAATTACAAATGATAAAACTAAATTAAATTCAAATTTCATCTTATACTTAAAAAGTTACCTTATAGATCTTAGATTCAGGTCTGTTATATTTCCTAGCATTTTCAAACATTAAGTTCATGTCATCTACTACATCCATAGTACTATTGTATTGTCCCGTCTATAAAAGAATAATATATAAATGAAATATTTACAAAAGAACTAATAAAAATTTTAATGCATTTTAATTATTATTTTATTAGCATATTATTATTATTATTAAATTAATATTCACCTTCTTGAAGGTAACCGTTGAAAGGGCTCAGATAACAAATGACTTGGTGATTTCTGGTAATTTTTTACAGTTTCATATAACTGCCATTGAGGATTTGTATCTGCATCATCTGGCCCTGATTCATTTCCTTCATCTTGTGCTTCATTACTTTCCTCAACCATATTTTCAATTCCAGTAGAACTGTAAGAGGGAGTGTTGCTTCCTCTATCATCAAAATCAGATTCATATTGCAATGCAGCTGTAATTGCAGACCATTTCTGGCCACTTGCCATTCTTCTAGCTCTAAATATAAAATGAAAGTAAAAAAAGAAACATTTAATATAAACATTAAAAAAACATTAATTTAGAAACCAAAATGTTAAAATAAACAAAAAAATTTCTGATAAGAGTTTATTATTTATACACAAACTATGAAAATTAAAATACAATAACTCTTGTTCACTTACAATACCATTAGGTGAAAAAGATATTTCCCTATATTAAAACAACAATAAAACAAGATTTTGCTTTAGTTTTATAGTCTGTCTTCTGATTCTTTATTTTTTTAATTAAAATCATATTGACATAAGTTAAAACCTCTGTCTTTGACAGAGATAATTTTTTTCAATAATATACAATAATGTTATATTCATTAACCAAATGGCTATGCAATAATTTATCAACATACCAATATGGAATGCCAGACTTAAATCTGGATTTTCATAATTTATCATAAATAATTATGGCTGGGATTTCACTACCCATTCTTTATCAATGTTGACTGATATAGGTCTGGCCCATGCAGAATGAGTGAAAATTAAGTACAGCCATATGATATATAACAGAGGTCATCAACTTATTCATTTCCCATCCTCAGCTATTTTAAAGTGTATTATTGAAGAACCAGAATTTAAAATTTTATAAACACTAATCCAAAATAAAAAAAAAATTTTATAAAGA
>NW_019390740.1:0-2719 GCF_000671375.1 Centruroides sculpturatus
TAATTTATTATGTAATTTATCGAAATATAATTTAAACTTTAATTTAATAAAATCGATGTATTTCATTTTATATAATGTTTATGTGTCGACCAGTGGCCGAGCGGTCTTCGTACCCTAAACACTGCGAGTTCGGTCGTGGGTTCGCACCGCGATCGGACAGGCTGGCTGCTTGGAGTTTTCCGGGTTTTCTGCTTGCCGATAACGACTAAATAGGAAGCCAGTTCCCCATAAACGTCCTCCCAAAAGGGAGGACTTTTGAACCCCATAAAAGTCCTCCCAAAAGGGAGGACTTTTATGGGGTTTAAAAGTGCTGTTAGATGATCACATAAGAAGTCACGGTTGTGACTTCTCATGTGCTTATCTAGCAGTGATTTTGAACGAACTGTTTTTCTACATACAGTACACTGATGTGTTCTGTTTTTATCCTTTAAAAACAAATATACGTTTTACTAAATGATTACAAATTATTTATTTAATCATTAATTTTTTCAGAAATATTTTCTAGTTATATCAAAACATAATAGTAATATATATGTATTTTTTCGTTATTATATTGAAATTTTAAAATTTTTCTCTTGTTACAATTTGGAATATAAGTAAAATCTCTAAAAACATATTTAACATTTTACTTACCTTATCTGATTGCATTTAAAAAAAATAATAACAGATTTTAAAATCCACTATAAATTTTGTATAATAAAAAACCAACAACGCACTGCAATAATGTCAATTTGGCAATCGTTCGGTCAGAATGACATATTTGTTAGCATAAAACGAGTTTAAAAAATCAATTAAAATTATTATTAACTTAAAATGTGTCCCGAAAGAAAACACTTTGAAGCACCGTTTCTGATTATAATTTCACAAATTACGTTCTAAAAACTATAGAAAACATTGACCCATAGATTATATAAAAGAATTTGTGGAGACTATCCACATTTTGACGAGAGAACTTTATGTTTTTTCTCTTATAGAATNGTTCACGTTTAAGAGATGAAAAATTCGGCCGCAACATCGCTAATAAGGGTGTTTAACACTTTCACTGCATTACGGTCGTTTCACCGTGTTGAAGTTCCCACTATTGTTAATGTTACTAACTTTTAATGAGTATTTTAAATAATTTTTTTAAAACTAATCAACTTATAGAATTTTGGCTGACAAATTAACCTTCAGGGAGATATAAACCTTTTTATCTATAAAACAGGCACTGATGATATTGTTTAGATCATGTATTGAATAGCTGGATTAAAATATGATACCATTTATTCTATTTTTAATGGTTTCTTTTGGACAAATCTGTATTCAAATTTATTTTTCTGTAAATAAATGTAATATAACGGCATGTCGTGCTGGAGGTTGCATTTGAAAATTCGACATAGAACTGAAAATATTGTTTGTCAAATATCAACTCCATGTTATTTTAATGGAACAAAAATTGTTTTCCCTTATCCTTACCTTTTCGCATAAATGCTTATATTATAATATTTTGAATTTATATGATAATTCTGAGTATTAAACATATAGTCGTATTGGGTCAGAGTTTGATTACAATAAAAATCCATTAAAATATTACAATGATATCAATGAAAGTGAAGAGTACAAGTTTATCTGTAAAATCCACGATTTTGTGAAATATAAAAACTGACCATATTGGTATTTAACATCAGTTAATTTAGTATTAAATTGGAAATACTTTCATTTTATGTAAAAATATTTTTAAGCACATAGAAAACCTTCAAAATATAAAATATATTGATAAAATTCTTTGAAAAAAAGCACTTTAATGAACCATATATACTGTACTTTTGAAAGAAATTTTCTTAGTCATGATCTGATATCAATATTTTCAAAGCAATTCAGACTTTAATACGAGTTATGTTTTGAAATTTTAGACAAATCTTTCATTAGATTTATCAAAAAAGTAATAAATAAATAAGTTTCGTTTTGCGAATTTGATGCTAAAAATTTAATTTGAATTTTTAAAAATTAATTGAAAAATTTTAAGTTTTTTTTCTTTCCCTTGTCATTAATAGATGTGGCCAAAACAGAAATATAATGCAAGTAGTCAACAGGCTGCAATTTTGAAACTTTTCCTCAACGCAGTTAGTACAATAGCGCCGTTTAATTTAGAGCAGTGATTATCAAAGTGGGGGTCAAAACTCCCAGGGATGGTCAGGTAAAATATTTGGGTGGTTGCAGAAAAATTGATGACAGATCAATTTGTTTTCAAATAATTTTATAAATTTACTTTGGATTCACGTTTAAAAATAGTAGATACTTTTTGGCTTAGTGTGAAAGCAGAGTATCTACTACTCTCTGAATTAGCAATGGCTCTTACCATTTGTAACCACTTATTTATGCGAAATGGCATTTTCAGTAACGGACAGCATTAAAACAAAGCAGCGCTCCCGTTTTTTAAACATAGAAATCGCAGTTAAATTTTTACAGACTACTATTAAATCCATGTTTAATTTATTGTGCCAAAATAAGCAGGCTCGCCCATCACATTAAATTTCATTTAAAATATGTTTAACTTAACTAATTGAGATTACTAATGTCGAAACATATACATAAAATATTTTAAAGATGTACAAAAGATAAGTTATTAATTTTTAATTATACTGAAAATAAATCTGCTATTAAAATTATGAGTGTTTCAATGCAATTAAACAAAAGAAATGAACTCCTTTTGAATTTAAATTAATTCCCCCCTTCGAAA
>NW_019390741.1:0-2706 GCF_000671375.1 Centruroides sculpturatus
TTTTCAAACAATGGAACAGCACAAATGGATTTTAAAAGAATAAACAGTTATGCATGTGCATTGCCATGGCAATGGAATGGTATATGTAATACATATAAATACACAAAATGGGGATGTGGTTTCTAACTGCTGGTGTGGGTGTTTCCTGTTCCTGTTCCTTCATAGCTTTGTCTATACCCCATTTGGGTTGTGCATTCGTACGTGATTGTTTGTTGAGCTCCAAGGCAAGTCAGCCGTAATGGGGCTCCTACTGCCTCAAAACAGGGGCAGTTATACTGTAATCCACTGTATTTTGGCTATTTGTACTTTTGTGTTTAATAAATGGCACTTGGCAGGTGCTCTGAGATGTCATATTTCACTCTTTCCTATCTACCCTTTTTCTTCTCTTCACTCTTCTCACTTCTACAACTCTTCATCTTTCCTTTTCCAAGGCTATACCTATTGGTGGTGGCCTTCTAATCTTTAGTAAATGTAAATGTTCCTTCATAGCAGTACTTCCAAGCGTGTGACACATTGATGGCATCATTAGAGTTAATGCAATTGGTATGTAAGGTTTAGGAGTGTTAATTTATATGCTTTCCAGTATTCACGTAAGAAGATATTTTAAATATAAGGACAAATTTTTTAACATAAAAAACATAAGTTTAAATAAATTTAATTATCTTGACAAAAAAAAAAGGAGAGAGAAATGAGCATGAATAACAGCTAAAAAATGATATCAAGTGACAAAATTTGAAATTTGACAGTTTTTAAAATTTAATTCTCAAGCCATTCACTACCAACTGTCACTGTAATACTAACTGCCATTATTTTTGGTGTGCTTTGAACTTCAGTTAAGATGAAGCATTGGTCTATGCAATACTATATTGCTGCAGGAAAGATATAAAGACAATTTATTACAGCTTCACAATGCAGTTTATGACTTGTTTAAGCATCATGATGCTCCTAGTTGTAATACTCTGCTACAGTTGCAAAATTAAGCATATAAACATCATTTGAAATATTTTAAATAACTTTTATCAGTTCATGTAAAAACTTTTACAGTTTTAAAGTAACTGCCTGTTATGTTAACTAATAATTGTAAAAAGAGTGTATTTTTTAAATGGAATAATAAATATGTATGCTATATAAGAAGCAAAATTGGATAAACTTAAATTTGACTTTATGACTTGTTTAAATTTTCATAAAATAAATCCTTTCAATGTGTTTTAACAGATTATCACAAGGCTATCAATCAATAATATCAAATAATCAAATTTACAATAGAGTATATAAATTCAAATTTCCAGTGTTTGTTTGAGTTATTTTTTTATTGCTGTGTTTGTCTCTTGTTTTTTTTATTGCATCTGATAAATAAAAACTTCAATTCCAATGTTTTAGAATACAAAAAAGTAAATCCACTTTAATCATTATCAAAAAGTTAAAACCAAAACTAATCTCCAGTTTCTAGAGTTAGAATTAAATTAAAACTCAAGTCCAAATATTTATGACTCCCAAGTAGGGTGACCATATACCAATATATTTGTAGGTAAATATATAAATAATTTTTTAAAAAATAATCTTAGTTTAGCCATTTCTAGACCCATTTTTCATTTATGCTAAAAAACTGGAGTTGGACCCAGTTGGACAATAAACAATATGGTCACCCTATTCCTAAATCATCATCACGAGAATCACTTAATTAAAAATAATGAATTTAAATGTTTCAATTTTGATTTTTATATTAATATTCTCTAAGTAAACACACAAACATCCATTATTATGAGCTAGGAGACTCAAAATATTTACGACTCATTAGATTTTAATTTATTTTTCCAATAAAGAATTTCTACAGCTGGTTATATATTAGTAAATAACACCTTCATGAAATAATCCCAATACTTGTTTTCCAGCATATGACTTGAAATTAATGTTCTCAATGTGTGTAATAATTAAACGAGGTCCATTAGAATCGAATGTGCAAGCTGGTGGTGGAGGTGGTGGAATGTAAATATCTCCAATTCCTGAAAATTAAATTGAATCATTAAAAAATATCTAATAAAAAAAAATACCAAATAATTATTTATCATTAATAATACTCAATGTAATAATACATTAAACTTAGTTTTATTTTTATCAACAAAAATGTGGTATTATCAAAAACACATTACAAAAGAAAAGGAAAGAGACATAACTCAAATTTTATAAAGTTATGGTAACTCCAATACCATTGTATGGTTCTGAAACATGAGTGACTGAACAGGCAAGATGTAAGCAGAATTCAAAATACTGAAATGTAATTTTTGAAAATGATAAAAGGCTGCAGACTGGATAAGATATAGAAGACATAAGAAATCTAGACACATTCTCCATTAATAACTGTGTAACAAAATATTGACAGAAATGGAAACATGTAAACAGAATGACAGACAGAAGACTGCTAAAATAGCTCAATTGTAAGCCAAAAGGAAGAAGGGACATGGAAGGAAGAAATAAATGTAATTAAAGCAAGAAAAATTGCCTAATCCATGAATCTAACAATAACAAAAATAAACCAAAAAAAAAATCACAATTTCCTAATTTAATTTTTTATTTATTTAATTTTACTTTAATTACTCTTCAATTAATTAATTCAAATAAAAATCCATTAGTATGTTTCATTACATCAAAAGTTATGTATATTGAAAAATAGTTTTATGAATTAAAAAAGCATAAATCTCTTCAAAC
>NW_019390742.1:0-2782 GCF_000671375.1 Centruroides sculpturatus
AAAAAAATAATGAAAACTCTTCATAGATAATCACAAATTTCAAAAAATTGATCACATTTCTGTATTTCATCTTGTATTGTTACCACAATATCAGCGATAGTTTGATCCCAATTTCACCCCATACTTGGTACCAATGCTGTTCTGACTTATTGTTCGGGTAATATTGTTGGATCATGAACATCCATTCTTCAAAATAGTGGCGCCATATTTGCACCATGCCTCTGACTGCTGTATTGTTCGACCATGAATATCCATTCTTTAAGACTGTTGCGCTATATTTGCACCATGCATCTCAATGCACACACATGTACAGACTAAATTCCACTAGGTACTAAAGTTAACTGCAAAGTTTTGAGCTTTTATCCATAAAGACAAGAGATATTTAGGTGATTTTCAATTGCTTTTTTATATGATTTATCTGAAAATTGAAAGAGAAAAACAAGAAAATCATTTTATATCCGTTTATAAAATGCCAAGAATCGTTCGAGTGAATATATTACTTAAATAACTATTTATTTTCCTCAAAAACAATAAAAAGATAAATATAATTTAACTGTCAAATAATAAACATTCTATTGAAGGCATTTTCTAAATTAAATATTTATTCAAAGCTTTCGCATCATTGCATGAGTCAATAGAGTATAAAGTAGATAAAGATAAAGAAATTAATTTTCTTTTTATATTATGTCTGAAATTATATATAAAATAATAAAATAAATAAAAAATTGTTATATTTTTCCTTAATAATAATTGTTATAGTACGAAAAGGAAAGTAATTTTAAAATTACAATTTATATTTTATATACATTCTTTCTGGAAGATTTGTCGATAAGCATAGTAATAAATGTAATAAATATGTATAAATCCCATTTCAATAAAAGATATTTTGTATATTAATATGGATTTACGAAGGAAAAACATTAAAATTTAAACTATATATTTATTTACTGACGGAAAAAGGAAAAATGGCCGTTCTTGAAATAATCAAAACTTATTTATTTTTTAATATATTTATTACTTTTCCGGCTGTTATATATAACAGAAGAGAAAGTATGGCGTTAGGTCAAAAGAATGATCATCAAGATTTTTATATTTTTAGACTTAGTACACCTTGAAACGTCGAGAAATGCAAAAAAGTTCGGGGGGTAATTTCTGTGTGTGGGGGGAGCGCGATTTTGTTCACCCTGTTTATAGCTTAATAACTCTTGTACTTTTTATCGAAAATTTCTGAAATTTTATAGGAAGGTTCGTTTACTAGTTCGATTAATGCTGTTAAATTTTGGTGGTTAAAGGTCAAGGGGGTGAAGAGATAATGGGAGTCGTATCTTCAGTAGGGTCGGACTTAATGGCAATTTTACTCGTTATTAGCATTTACAATTGTTTTTATATAACCCATTTCTATCCTTAAAATTAAAGTTTTGCTATTTTATAATAGTTAAAAATATAAAAAGTTTCTCTTGAGGAGAAGAATTCATACAAAAAATATTCATTTATTGGAAAATGTAGACGTTTAAAGTATCTCGTTATAACAGTAATTTTTCTTAATAATGATTACACGCATCAATGATACATAGTCGAAAATTACCACGCACACCCCCGCGGAAGTAATCGTATTACACATTGAAAAACACTAATCAAGCTAATGGCAGTAGAGGAAATATGTAAACAAAAATTTTAATCTTTTGTTTTACGTTAGAAAGTGTAAAGTGAGACATTTTATGTGGTTAAGATCAANTTATAAAATAGCAAAATACTTAATTTTGAGGTTAAGGATGAGTTTTATAAAACCCTGTATATGTTAAAAACAAAGGCGAGTAAAGATTAAAACGTTAATAAAATAAAGAATTATTTTCGTTTTATAATTTATTGATCTCTGGAAAATTATTTTTCAGTAAAGAAATTTAACAAGTTTAACGCTTAAGTCAACGATTCAAAAAAAAAACTTTTATTTATCTTCTTATACAACAAAACCTACATTCCTCTTGGCTACGCATGAAGTTTTTTTCTTTCCATACTCTAGTGGCTTAGAATCAGGTTTGTATGCCTTAATAGTGTTGATTTTAGATCTATGTTGGTAAGGAATAAATTATAAATTGCCTTTAGAGTCTTATTATAAAGTTTCTGAAAGCTTATAACTTTGTATTAAAGATCAAAAGAATTGCTAGTACATATATTGGAAGTCTTGTTGTATATAATCTTTAACTTTTTATAGAGAAAATTAGAGCCATAACAGGTAAATTTGATGAAACGAGTAATCTACATCTTCCATTTATTTACACCATATATATAACATTAATTGAAATATATATATAAGTATAGTGTCTTTTTTCAGATAATCTAACGAATCTAATAAAAACTACTGTAAAAAAGAAAGGATGGATATGGAAAATTAATTATCGATTTTTGAATTAATTTTTTTTGTTTGTTTTTTTTACTTATATGAAAGATAGATTAATAAAATTATATTCTGATTTTTATTTAGTTACATATTTATGTGTGCTAATTTAAAAGAAATGAAAAGATTCATAGCAATCAACTCAGGGAAAAATATGTTTTAAAAATTACACGTTTCATCGTGGATTTTTGGTTTTACGCTTTTCTGGAGCAATTTCTATTAGTTTTACAATTGGTTAAATCGTAAATTCTTGCTTTAAATTAAGAAAAAATCAATCAATCGTTATTATCATCTGAACAGTAACGAAACCATTTAAATCACATTTCTAAGAACGTCTCTTTTATTTTTACTTCTATTTTTTTTTTTTTTTTTTTTTTTTTTTTTTTT
>NW_019390743.1:0-2703 GCF_000671375.1 Centruroides sculpturatus
TGCCTTTGTGTCCTTAATTAAATAATTTTAAGATAAATCGTCAACTAGGACATATCTATTATTAGGACTTATTATACTGGATAACTGGTTCCGCAAATTAAGTAAACAAATTCAGAAAAAGTCTTTATTTATCACCTGTATAAATAAAGACTGTTTTTCTGAATTTGCTTACTTAATTTGCAGAATCAGTTATCCAGTATAATAATAAATATGTCCTAGTTGACATTTTATCATAAAATAATTGTTCTCATTCTCACTTATTGCTAATTTTTATTTAATAAAACAATTCAAAAAATGTTCAGGATCCAGTCTGTTTCTTTTCTTGTCACAAATTAAACTACATGTGCTGAAGAGACACTTTGTACATAGTGGCAGATACAAGGAGATACCATTGACCAAAACAATTTATTTCTTTAAACTTCAAACCATTGTTTTTAAAAACACTTATGACGACAAATATAATTTAACACATCATCTGCAATAGATCATCATGCACATGTTAATAAAAAGTACTTATTAATTATTCAAATATTTTTAATTTTTGAGTTAGTCCCCCTTTGGTTACTTCCAGATATATCACTGTGACTGTACTTTTGGAGATATTTGTAATACAGTATTCAAGTTTATTTTTTATCAACATAATATTCAAAATCCCTTCTAGTATTTGAGTATTTGCACCATCTCTAATTATAACGAAATTTTCTGTAATGTAGAAAAAAATTTTAAAAACAAATTAAATTTTTTTGTTTTCATACAATTGTAGTTGAATTGTTTATCTTTCAACAAAAGTGTTCACATTAGATGCATTCAGACACTTCACAACAAGAATCAAAATGCACCAATATGATTCTGAGAAGGGCCATAGTTCAACAGCTCTAGCTACATTCACAACCCATGATGATAATTAGTACTTCTAGAGTTTGTGTATCTTGATAGTTTGTAACTTGATAGCGTAATGTAGTGCTAGTGTTTGTATACCTTGATAATTTATGCATGTTCAGCATAACACTAAACATGAAATTATCAAGGTACACAAACACAGTATAAGGAAGAAGGGTCTCTACAATAATACTATAAAATTTTTTTAAAGATGAAGCTGATAAATGCAGCTAAAAACATTTGTTATTTCATCAGTTTGATAATCTCTAATCCAGCAAATCAATAATCACTTTATTGTATATGTTCAATTTGGCTGTCTTAATGCAGTTCTATTCAAATATATTTTATATTTATTTATACCTTTGAAAAGCTTTCTTTCCAATTGGTATTTCCAATATTTCGAAGACATTCTCTTTCTTCAATTTTATAATGCCTAATTTTCTGATCTTCTAACCATACAACAAGACTTTGTAAATCTGTAGAGGCTGGAAAATAAATACTTTAATTTCAATACTTTATTACTAAGTAAGAATTAATCTATCTTTAAATTTTAATGCTTTCTACAAGGCAGGTTCAATAAAAAACCAGAAAAGTACCATGAAGAGTTGAGAGGATGAACAATAGCATAGTAATTTTGACACATGAAACTTCAAAGTCAGAAGCAATAGTAAATTCAACTGGCAATCTTGCACTGCACCCAGGTATATGAGTAGAGTTCTAAAGTTCAAAAACAGCCACAGTTCTGTGGAAAATTCTCCACAGCTGCAATCACAACAACGAATGCCACAGAGAATCTTACTGTCATCTTACTGTACACCTGCACTTGTCAATGGATGTCAATCAGTTTTTGTCAAAAATCGGGCAACATTACACTTCTCTTTCTTCACGTCCCGCCGGAGAGGCACCACCATTTTATAGGCCCGTCATCTCACATTCCCACGCATCAAAATGCGTCACAGTTACTATTACCTCTGACTCAGAAGTTTCGTGTATCAAAATTACTACACCATTGCTCACTCTCCCAACTCTAACAGCATTTTTCCAGTTTTTCACGGAACTTATCTCATACACAAAATCATCATTAGTCACATTTCATATTAAATCAATATACAGCAAATATGCAAAACAAATCACATTAAAACATTGCCTAGCGAAGTAGATTTAATACAGACAGAGAAGCAAGCAGACAGTCCATTTCAAACCAAACGGGCTACGTCACCGTCTCACTTACCCAGCCATATTAAAGCTATCTTGCCAGGCAATGCGCCCGTCGAATAAAGCGAGAGAATAGCAAGAATTACGGTTTAATTAGTCATTTATCAGTAAATAATTCACATAAACCGACACGTTTTGTAAACTTACACTCATTGTAGTATAATTATATGCTATAGACATTACACTGAACTTTTAATAAATTATACATTGTGTATTTTACATAGAATATCTTTTTACATAAATTAACTATCTACAATACGAATGTAAAGAAAATAAAAGGTACACCCAATAATAATGGTATAATTCGATATTGATTCCAAAGAAATAATAAATTAGAAATAACGAAAATATTTTATTTATTTTTACTCATTGCTGGTGGCATCAATCGAAGATACGAAATAGAAATCGTTTGTAAATTGACATAGAAATTTTAATATTGTCCGGTCTATACGTAATACCTTAATTCGGATACATATTCTTTAACAGTCATAACTTACAATTTACATCGAAGTCGTCAGTTTTATGAAATCCCAACGCACTTAACTTCCTCTTGAACATCTTCCTCCTGCTCTTCTGCTTTCTTGCCAAATGACGTCACCGATCAAAAAT
>NW_019390744.1:0-6562 GCF_000671375.1 Centruroides sculpturatus
GATCGAGCGATAACCACGTAAGTCAGGGTATAATTTCGCAATTTGTGTAAAATCCAAGTCTGTTGTATATAAGCTAATAAATGTTCTCGTTAATCTTATATCGTCTTTTGATTCATTCACAGTTACAAAAAATCACCAAATAGAGTCTCTCGAGTCTCCATAGATATAACAAACACAGAAATAAATAACACAAAATAAATTGTAGCTATGTGTCGATTCCACATGACACGTCCGAACATGTATGCCGGACAATAGTGTGAGTGGAGTGAGTAATCAAGAGTAGCGTGGCACTCAAACAAAAGACGAATCGAGGAGATTTGAAAATCGCGTAACTCCGGGTTCGCATAAGTCGGGGTAGCGTAAGTCGAGGTATTACTGTATTTAGTTATGTTTATTGGATTTTGGACTCCTTAAAAATTATCAAACTGTATTGTCATCAAGCTTAGGTATGAGAACTTATAGTTTCAAACATTTTAATTAGAAACAATGAAATTTGAGGAAGTGATATGAAGCAAGTTGAATAAAAGCATTTGAAAACTGTTTGCTTCACCTAACATTGTAACAAGTAGCAATTGATAACTTTCAAATTTTTGGGATAAATTCAAATTATAAGATTTTTATTTAAACAATATTGTAAATAAAATAAAAAGAGCATATAAGTATTATTTATAAATATATTTTAAAACTTTAATTTTTAAGATTTTATAAATTATATCTGATAAATTAAAATAACTGTTGTAAGTCCTTCACTTTTATAATCACTTCAAAAAGATTTTTGAATGAATAAACAGATTGTCACTATGATTGATTTTGAAGAGTTGAAATTTTGGTGTAGGCTCTGTCGCAGATGGTACCTTTTACTGAAGAGAGATTGGAGAGAATTCCAATCTGAAATGCATTTAAATAAAATATCTGAGAATTAAATTGTTTACTGAGTAATTCTTGAACTCAGTTGAATGTCAGATTCAAAGGACATACCATTTCAGTTTATTTATCCAAAAAAAAAAAAAAAAAAAAAAAAAAAAAAAAAAAAAAAAAAAAAAAAAAAAAAAAAAAAAAAAAAAAAAAAAAAAAAAAAAAAAAAAAAAAAAAAAAAAAAAAAAAAAAAAAAAAAAAAAAAAAAAAAAAAAAAAAAAAAAAAAAAAAAAAAAAAAAAAAAAAAAAAAAAAAAAAAAAAAAAAAAAAAAAAAAAAAAAAAAAAAAAAAAAAAAAAAAAAAAAAAAAAAAAAAAAAAAAAAAAAAAAAAAAAAAAAAAAAAAAAAAAAAAAAAAAAAAAAAAAAAAAAAAAAAAAAAAAAAAAAAAAAAAAAAAAAAAAAAAAAAAAAAAAAAAAAAAAAAAAAAAAAAAAAAAAAAAAAAAAAAAAAAAAAAAAAAAAAAAAAAAAAAAAAAAAAANTATTTACGTCGAAAGCGCTCGCAAGAATAAATTATTTTTAATCATATTTAACGCCTCATAGTCTGAAGTTTTGGAAGAAGTTTTGATTGAGATAACTGTTGGCGTGACATCCAACCCCAGTACTTAATACTCCTAACAAGAATTTGACTTCTGCAAAGTAAATTATAGAATCAAAAATTGATATTAATTCATTTCACTTTAATTTTGATTTTTAAATGTTTAAAACACCTGACAACATGTTTATTAAACCTAAGATTATAAATTTAAACTCTATAGGACGAGTCTAAATTCTTAATACAATCTCTCATGACAGTACCTAAAAACTATCACAGAGTAGCTGATAAATTTAACAATTGTAATTGCAATAGTTTCTGGATTATGACAGGAGAATGATTGCTATACATTCTTTTTGGACAAAAGAATTATAGGATGTCAACTGCAAAAGAAATTTCTATGTATGGAGGAGACTTTTGAGTCATCCTGTAAAGTGTTTTATACACAGAAGTATATAGTTTATCAAATTTTAATGAGAAAGAGGAGTTAGGTAATAAAAATGTATCATATTAATTAGTAGAATTTTCATAAAATAATGAAATAAACTTTCAATAAATGTATTGCTAAAATCAATAAATTTTTTATTCCATTACACAATTCAAAATACAGAGTATTTTACTTTAAAAATTTCAATAATTTGTAACATAGGAACACATTAAAATAATCACAACTTATTTAAAGTAATACTGAAAGCAACAAAATTCATATATCCAAATAAAAAATTAATAATAATAATTATTTTGATTTTTAAAATTAAAAGAAATATTAAAACAATATTGAGGAGGAAATTCAAACAAAATACTTTTTAATAATATATATAATTGATTAAAGCATATTCTCTCCCCAAAAAATTTTAACATCGAAAACAGAAAGTTCTTTGCAATAAAGACGTTATCAACATGCACAATAAATGCACAAGTAATACATATTCAGTTTTGTAAAATATTGCGCACAACACGAATTTCTAAAAATTACAATATGGCAATAATAATAAAAAAATAAACTGCTTGGCAGTCAAAAAAAGAAAGTGGAAAAATTGCTTAATAATAAAAGCAAACAAGTTTTCATATCTTACGTAAAATGATATGAAATAAATAAATATTTAAAAATTGTTATTATTAATATAAAAATTCAACAAAAAAGAAATGTTAACAGATTAAGTAATTGTCATTTTATCTTTCTTTTACAAAATATATATATATATATGTGGTATTTTAATATATTTCACAATTTTTACACAAAATTTCACATTGATACATATTTTATATTTTCAACTTTTGACCAGTGTGCATCTTAAGGATACGTAGTGCAATCACAGGTATTTTACAAAACACCTTTGACTATTTTTTAACTGATTTAATGTAGAGTTTAACAGTAATTATCATCACTGTCATTACACAAAATTATTTTGAGCAAACAGAACAAAATTTCAAACGAATCTATTGCTACCACATATTACAATAAAGTATCTAAACTAAACAAAATTTGTTCCTTCATATTATTACTTGAGCTTTACAGATGAAGAGTACTTACTATTCGTAAAAAACTAATTCAATATTAAAAAAAAAATTCAAAAATACACTGTTATATCATTAAAAGTAATTAAAATTACTAAAGATAACTATAAAAAATGTTTGATTCAAGAAGGGATTCTACACTTTTGTTTAATTTGTTTTTTATTTTATATCCTTCTTGTAACTTTAATATATTGCATAATTATTTTAAAAAGTGAAATATCAAATATATATGTATATATATATTTTTTTACAAAGATAACCCATTAATATTTTTATTATTAAATTGCATATCACTGCATTATTTATATTTTTCTTCTCATTAATTATCGTGATTAAAAGAAAATATCAATAACGCTTACTACTTTAATTCGACAGAATAATCACAGAAAATATAATTAATATTTTAAAATGAAATTATTTTCATAAGCAAGGACTATTCTGTATCAAAAGCAAATGTTCAAAAATAAACCAGATGAATCTTCTTAAAAATAAAATAAAACTAAAATATTTTTACATTCTGCATTTTTCCAAACGACTACTTATTTATAAAATAAAACAGAGTAATGTTTTCTCATATGTGAAATTCCTTTTTGATTAACATTTAAATAATTAAAATTGAAATGATTTGCAAAATTGCACTTTATTAATAAATATAAACAGGTTCAGCAACTGTATGATTGAGAATTCAAGGATATTTATCCTTTTTATAAATTATTTTATTAATTAGTAGAGGAACATTGAAACAATTGAAAATTGTCTGGGAGAGATTATTTCAAAGTAGATAATTTATAACAATGCTCTATGAACCTTTTTGAAAGCAAAAGTTATATCTTTTAGTTTTTTCAACAAGTCTTTGAGAATACGAATCCTCACTTAATGCTGTCAACAGGTTCTTGAAAATGAGATTAAGCAAAAATGACATATAATGAAACCAATTTTACCATAAGGTAAATGATATAAACGAAGTATAATTTGGGTTATTATTATTCTTATTGGATTGTGTTTGCTAACGTTTGACATTTAATTTCCATCTTAAAGAATCACTTCTACTATTTATAAAGAAATTCAATAATAATAGTAAATGATTACAGATGTACTTGTATCTTTCCTTGACAACATTATATAACAAAATGATATTAAGCAAAAACTTGCTTTATTCATCAGTTATTGGGTTTACATAATCATTGAAATATCCTTTACTTATTGCTCTGTAATTCAAATATTGAGATATTAAAAACACACTTACTTACTTCCAGCAATGATTTTATTACTTTGAAAATGTAATTTTGAATAGGTCAAAAACATTTTTAATGTATTAAACTCATTTTCTCACATTGTTCTATTAATATTTAAAATATTTTTAGTTTTCTGTAAGAATATTTTAAATTCAAATATTGTATGCAAGTCACACAATTTTAATTTAGTGCATTAATATTTGCAAGGTTAACTGAAGTATTAATCAGGCTTGATGGATGAATAATTTACTTTAATGTACTGTAATTTCATGATATGATATTTAAATCTTCTTAATAAGCTCTTTTATACAATTGTTAATGATGAAAATAAACATCTAATATAAACATCAACCAAAACCCGATAACCAAATAGACACCCACAATTGCCGTAAATAATTGGGCTATATTTTGAAAATCATAATTATGACTTACAAATAAATTTGTGACTCATAATTACATGAGATGGCACCTAATGCCTCCCTCTAGTGCCAAATTTATTTGTAACTCATAATTATTATTAATATTTCCACAATATAGCCCAATTATTTACAACAATTGGGGGTGTCTATTTGAAAATAAATATCTGTTGCTGTATTATAATGCAGGACAATGGAATTAGAACTATCAAATGGATTTGCTGTTATATATTGCAAGAAAGTTGAAACCTTTGTAATGTTGAAAAAATAAAAACTTTTTGGATAATTTTTCTGTAAATTTTTCTATATAAATATACCCAAAAGAAATTTACTAATAAAAACTTTTTAAATTAAATTTTTTGATGAATAATATATGCAATGAATGAGTCATAAAATTGCAGACTTGTCTTATTTTTTTCTAAGAAGATTCATCCTTATTTATGATACATAACTTGAATTTAATATATAATTTTTTAAAAATACATAATCTGTTAGATTCAATACACAACTGAAAATGTGTTTTATAAACTTTCATCCTCATATTGATAAAATATAAGACATGCAATGCATTTAATTTTTAAAATCAATAAAAACTTATCTATATTTTTTCTTTAAATTATGATTTGATTTGACTAAAAAGAAATGCATTAAAAGATTTGTTTATACTTAGTATAAATCAATATAAAATAATTAGCATATATTTTAATAATAAGCTTACCTTATTGCATTAGAGAATATGAATAAATTATTTTCAAAAAATGTCTATAATAATTAAAAAAATATACTGTGTTATTTTTCTAATAATATAAAACACATTCTAAGTCACAAGACAGTTATAAATTATATTATCTCATATAATCCTTACTATCCCAACTGTTACTTATTTTCTGAATTTTATCTAGTATCATACTAACAAAGATCAAAATAACATTTAGATTTGTAATGAAGTGACTAGAATGAAATTAAATACAGAATACTCTCGAAGATGTATAGCATACTGCTATACTTTGTAAGGATGGTTACATCATAATTCAAAATGCAACCATATACTCTTAAAACATACTTATTGAGAAAGAACTACTTGAGCAAATGATTATATTATATATTACTTGATAGTACCTTGTTCTTGGTGTACAAATAGGTACACACAAGTCCAAAACTTAAGGATGAACACAATTGCTAGTGGTAATAGCTACAAAGTCACTAAGCCAGTCAGTGACAATCCTGCCACAACATTGAGTCTGCACTGCAGTTGAGGAACATATTCTTCCATACTGAATGGGTATTGGGCACTTTCCATCTAACCTCCACCTAAATACTACCATGTTACATATCTTTTTCAAAGACTTACTATTATTGCTTTGATCTGTAAAATCCTACAAGTTGTTGCGTATAACTCTACGTTAGACAGTGAATAATACACTTCTTGCAGTTATCTATAGTTCATGCTATTCGTGTACAGTACAAATATCATTCATTCTTAAGTTTTGGACATGTGTGTATTTTCTTGAAACCAACAGTGACAAGTTTATATGTTGCTACTGATTCTAATCATTCACTTAAAATTAAATAATGCCAACAGATGACCAGAAAACATCCCGTAAAATACCAAAAACAGAAAAGAATATACTTTTAATACAATAAATTTTTAAATTTACTGTCAAGTTTCATAATCAAATAGTCGGAATTGTATGAAATAATATAATATTTACTATATTATTTTGAAGAATTTCATCTTTTTATATAATTTATTGGATCCAACAGATTATTCTAAAAAACTAATATTTCGAAAGTAATTATTATTTCAATAAAAGTAATAAAATAATATCATATAACAACAACTAAATTATCAATTGGTCCATCATTTTATAAAATCAATTTTATAAAAAAAATTTACATCTTATAATTTTTATATATAATTTATCATTAATTTTTTATATATATA
>NW_019390744.1:6643-8364 GCF_000671375.1 Centruroides sculpturatus
TATATATTTATATATAAATTTAATCACCTGTGTTTTTATCAGTAATATACATTTATTTTCTCAATCTATGCTTTAAAAAATACCATTTCTGTTTATAATTTCATTCAAATATATTCATTTTTGATTTTTGAATACAATATTTTTAATTTTTTCATCACTTAGTTAAAACATGCATGTACATTAAGATTCTATTAGAAAATGATCATTGAAATTGATTAATCTATTTCAAATATTTATTTATTTTTTTACAAAGATTTTTGTAGATTCATTAATAATTTTTCTGGTAAATGGATATTTAATTATTTTAATATCAGAACAATATAGAAGGCAAATTGAAATAAAATATTATACAATATATAAAAAACTCATTGAGCAAAATTATGATAAAGTTACTTGGTATCTTTATCATCTGGAAGATGAACACCCATAGAAGACAATAAGTTGCTTGTAGGTCCAGGTAATCCTTGTTGACTATTGTATGACTCCAATATATTCTTTAAAACTGTTAAATCAACATCAACGGGACGATACTTATCATCAGAAGCAGTAGGTATTTCACCATCCCCGACTTCTTTAATCTCCTAAAAATTTGAAAGAAATATAATATGGTTCATATTCATTTATTTAAAACAATTTTATTAATATCTGAAAAGAAAATATTGTACAAACTTTTTCATCTACAGTTTCATTTGGTGGTAATCTTTCATAGCTTAATCCTACATCTGTATTAAAGAGTTCGCGATCCATCTGTTCCATATATTCTTTCATTCCTTCTATTAATTCTCTAGTCTTTTTCCTGGTTACATCTAATGCAAAAAATTTAATAAAAATCATATTTTTATAAATATTCATAATTAAACAAACCATGGAAAATAAAAATGATTAGTAATAATTAATAAAATGATGTAAGATATATCTTTCAAGCATTTGCCATTTTCAAGGTTTGATTAACAATAATGGATAATCAATCATAAACAAGATCATTATTATGTAACTTTTCATAAAAGAAAATCTAGAGCTTAGTTAACCAATGCCCAGATTGCAAAATAATATATGTTATAAAAGAACTACTGTATTTATCTGTATTCATAATTACTTCCATAAGCCTAATGAGGGACGCTGTGAAAAATTTAAAATTATAGCCACCATTTCACCAGTTTAAAATTTTTTTTTGCTGCTACAAATTATTTATCACAACCAGTTTTACTTACTAATTATTGCAGGACATTTGGAAAGCAAAAGTAACATCTTAAATTGTCACTTACCAGGAGAGGGACAGACGTTTGGGTCTCCAATTCGAATGAAACTTGATGAATAGGCATCCCTAAACACAAACAACTCCTTGTCCAAATAATAGAACCCACTTTTCAAATGTTTCCAAAAATTGGGCCTCTAAAAATTTAGTGTTTAGCTTATAAGTCTAGAAGTTTCACCAGCAATTGCTGAGTGAGTAAGAGGCTAAACATTGGAGGTATAGACAATGCAGTTCAAACCTTCAGCATTTTAGTTTAGTTTTTTTCTTTCTTTGTGTAACATTATTACAGGTAACCCCCATATAACACAGTAGTTACGTTCCAAAAAATTGCCGTGTTATGCGAAACAAAGAACTAGTACGAAAAGGAGGGTTAGGTTCCAAAAATTAAAAAACATGCTACTATATTTTCATAATTAAGATAAATATCTTTATTAAAATTTTCTTAAGTGATACATATTAATATAAA
>NW_019390745.1:0-2710 GCF_000671375.1 Centruroides sculpturatus
GGACGATTTTGAACTGTAAATGACATTATCTCACTCCTATATAATTCGTATTCTTCGATTTAACGCCACTCTCTGTTTAGTGTCACTTTCTGAGGCGAAGAAATAATGCTAAACCGAGGTTTGTCTGTTTGTTAAAACTTGAATTTTTTGTAATTTTTTAAAATAAGTTTAGTCATGAAATGAGGGGAATGATGCTATTTAGAAGTGCTCTATATCGAGGTTTAACTGTAGTTAAAAATATTAAGTTTATTATTATTATTATTATTATTATTTAGATCGACTTATTTATTTAAATTAATTTACTTAATTTTATAATAGTTAACCTGTAATTGACTTTAATATAAGATGGAGATGAATTGATGTTTATTATCCTCACAAACTGGTTCCTTCTGATAAAAATAAAGATGAATAATGACTATTAAGCATGCATAACAAAATAATGGTGCATTAAATACGTTGTTTACTGTATTAGTTCCTTGTAAACTCTTTATAAATATGTCTTTTTGATTTTTATAATGACTTTAAATAAAGTTTTAAAAACAGATTTTTAAATTTTGCTGTGAACTATCTTTATCTTTATATTCCAATACTGTGTCATCAGCCATTATCAAGTGCAGTAAAGTTAAGTAGGCCCAAGTCACTCCGAATTATTCGACGAAATAACGTAATGTACAGATTTGAATCATAATTAAGGTTATTTTGCATTTTAAAAACAGCAAAAACATTATGAATTTCTTGCGATTTTGAAATAAACTCACGAGAAATTGAATAAAAGCATTTATTAGACAACCAAAATGTTTACAGACAAAGAGTATAATCACGTTCACATCAAAACACGATAAAATTAGGCTGGATCTAAGTTCTTAAATTCTTAAAGCCAATACAGTTATTTTGCCGGTTATTGAGAATATTTGTTTATAATTATGAATATTTTAAGTATTTAAAACCTATTAAAATCTATCTTTAGAAATATCCAAGGATAAAAAGCTCTAGATTTAATTAAGAGAATTGTTGTTAATTAATTATGATTTCATTGGAAAATTTCACTTTAAAGCTTATAATTTTTCTGTAAATTGTCATTTGAATAAATAAGAATAAAATGTTAAAAATCTCTCACCCGAAGGGATCATCCAAGGGACGATACCCAGCAAAATCAAAATTCATTTTCCAAATCTTAGAAATCGCACTCTTTCCAACAATAAGAGCAAACCAGCAACGGTCGATTGTTGATTTCATTTGTTACGCTTTAAATTAAAATGAAAGAAAATTTAATTATTAATTTTTGAAGTTTTTTCTTATAATTTGAGAGTCTGAGGCAAACATAATAACGACTGAATTGTGATAGATTTAAAATAATAGGGTTCCTTATTCCCTACAGAGCAGGAAGAGTTTTTATTTTTGCCCATTTTGCTCTGTGGGCACTTAGACTGCCTTTTTAATCATAATGCGAGTTCGTGTCTGCCCATAATGAAGGTGGATGCAGCTCGATGTATTTGGGACAGACCAACCCCGAAAGTTCCGTGAATTTTCCGACCGTCCGGATAAGAATTTATTGGTTTCTTAAGGTATTTTCAATGATACATAGAGGTTTTTAAAAGTAACATGCGCCTTGTGTTTTGTTTTGTTTTTAATTCTTTCCGCCCTGTGAGTACTAAGAAGACCTCTTTTAGCAAGCTCATTATGAGTTCTGCGAGGCCCACAATGGGGCTGCCGTATGGTGAGGGATGGGATCCGACACATCCACCCTAGAAAAATTCCTGGTGATTTTTCGACACCGTCCGGATTTTGATCCCTAGTTTAGCAGAGAGGTAGGCTGTAGCCTTGACCGCTCGGCCATCCGGACGTCTATGCTCTATATTTGGAGGTAAAATTTTCCACAAAATGGCAACATAGCACTGTAGGAATTGTAAGCTTGGCAGAACCCAAGGTCCCAGAATAGGGGAAGGTGGTGCAAGATGGGGTCATGGGGTAAGACGGGGACGTCTGTTTATTCGTGGTTAACGCGCTTTCATCTAGCTGTTATTTCGGGAACTAAATGTCAACCTCAAAAAGGATCACGGGACGAGAGAACGTCCGAATCGCTCTCTTTGTTTGGAAGTAAGACCGTTTTCCACGTTTCAGCAATGCTTTATCTAATTTTACGCCCGCTACAAAGTTTCGACAAAGTAAGCATCATTGTAAACTTTTACATTACCTTTTAGATCAGTGTTTCTCAACCTCTAACGAATCGTCGCCCCCTTCAACGTAGTATCGCCCCCTTCGCTTCAAAATTCCGATGCCGAGGGCCAAGGCTAACGCCAAATTCGTATTACATTGAATAGACTAGTGAATAGTATAATGTTATTTGTTTAATTATTGTGCGATATAACGAATAAAATATCTAATTGTTCTTAATGTAATGTTTTACTATATCGCCCAGAAAACTGTTTTTCGCCCCCCAAAATATAAATTGTTACTAATCGCCCCCTGAACATGGAAAAAACGCCCACATGGGAGCGACATAGCACCCGTTGATAAACACTGTTTTAGATGAAGATATTATTGTATTCGAAGTAACCTTTAAGACTAAAATTGTTTAGTTTTGAAATAAAGTTGCCCGTGTTCGCAGTCAGTATGAAAAGTGCACGTTGGGGCAAGATGGTGGTACCCCATCTTGCCCAAGGTTGGCCATGAATTCTGCTGTTGGCTAGAGGCACTGCAATATAGAGCA
>NW_019390746.1:0-9339 GCF_000671375.1 Centruroides sculpturatus
TGCACGTTGCAGGTATGCATGCTGCGGCTTTAATACTTTCACACCAAAAAACACACAACAATTTTAATATTCATTACTCATCAGTACAAATAAAATAGAGCTTATCAATGTTCTTCTACGTCACTCAATAATATAAAAATTGACAGTATTTACAACACTAGAGTTCAATGCAACTTCCAATTTGGCTACTACTGAGAACTTATCACCAAAATAAAAAATGTGACAACATAAGAAACTGTTTATTATTTTAATTAACTCCAAAAGAATAAAGAAATTGTAATATGTTCTCCTTTCTGATTCTAATGCGATAAGTCCTCATTAATAGCTAAACTTTAGCTATATAGAAGCAGTGTATCTTGAAATACAGTGTTTGCAATAGCAAAAGTTCATGTCTATTACACTATATATCGATGTATACAAATTTCATTTCAGTTCCGAGGAGAATCATGAGGAGAACAACAACTCAATTTATTATATATTTTTCCGTTAAGAAAACATAGCGTATTATTTGAACAGAAAACAACTGTGTACAACACTAAAACACTGCAAACATAATGCACATAAATCAGTTCAACAAAATCAGTTTAAAACTAAACGCATCGTACTTTATCGCATTTATTTTCTCATTAATCTTAGCTATAATCTGACAAAAATGTTTTATCACACGACCCACGTCGTTCTAGTATTTCAGGTTTTACTAATAGCACATTGAAATTCGCTACCGAAAAATACATGTAATTTTATAAGTAAAGTTTAAACTATTGTATCATTTAAAAAATCAAATATATACAGTATTTTATACTCGTCTACATCATCACACACTTTGAGTTCTGTTTACTGCTTGACTTAAATTTGATACGATCACGTAAAACTTCGTACTGCTCCAACGAAATAATGAAATTGCCAGTTACTTCCGAATCGTCTTCAGTTTCCAATGCAACTAATTCCCGCACGTCGTCAGGTAAATCCAAGTTGCAATTTACATTAGTGAACATTTCGTACGAACCAAAATAATGAAATTTTACGCCAATAAAAAAGACGTCAATATTCATTTCCTTGGTTGTTTGATAAAAATAAATAATTCGTGAAACAGATTCTCTGATATCCCAATGATATCGGATAGGATCGTAGTGAACAGCTAAAATAATATAAATTGGAAAATTATTTGGACACCTGCAAATGCTCAAGCGATGCGTTATTTCATCCACTTCGTCATATTCAATCGCGGTGTCAGTGAAATATAAATACAACTTCCTGAATTGATACAACGTCAATAGCTGTTGGAAATGAGAGAAATTCGAAGGAAAACAATACACATCTGAATGAGAACAAAACTCTTCCCAATTCCTCTTCAGTTCAATTTGTTTGTGAACTTGGAGCATGAATTCGGGAGTAAATATCTTTTTTTCTAGAGCTCGTAAAANTTTCATATATTTGGTGTTAACTCGACTCGAAGCATTCCTTTAAAATTGAATTTTGTGTTGTGTTAGAGTAATAAGCACAGAGCCCAAACAATTAAGAGTTGAAAGTTGAAATTTGGTACACAATTAAGGTACTTCGTAAAAGTGTACGCTAAGAGGAAATTTTTCGAAATTCCCTTCCACAGTGAAGAAAGAAAGGGTTAATATTAAAGTCTGTGTAAAAATCTTTACATTTTTAAAGAATTCCCTTTTTTTTAAACAAATTAAAAGGAGACTTTGGTTATAGGTTAGGCAGTTAAGTTTTATTGGTGGCTTGTTGAGTGTAGTGTTTTTATTGTTCTCCAACAAGCGTAGTTGAATTATCAAGCNAATATGAATGTAAGGAGAATAATCTTAATTTAGGATATTGTACAGTTTTCATATATTTGGTGTTAACTCGACTCGAAGCATTCCTTTAAAATTGAATTTTGTGTTGTGTTAGAGTAATAAGCACAGAGCCCAAACAATTAAAAGTTGAAAGTTGAAATTTGGTACACAGTTAAGGTACTTCGTGAAAGTGTACGCTAAGAGGGAATTTTTCGAAATTTCCTTCCACAGGGAAGAAAGAAAGGGTTAATAGTAAAGTCTGTGTAAAAATCTTTACATTTTTAACGAATTTTCTTACTGTTTAGGGGAGACCGGAGCAACTTCGGCATGCGGGGCAAGTGTGTCAAGCGCTTTTTTTTTTAAACAAATTAAAAGGAGACTTTCGTTATAGGTTAGGCAGTTGAGTTTTATTGGTGGCTTGTTGAGTGTAGTGTTTTTATTGTTCTCCAACAAGNATATTTCACACAATTTTTTCTGAATTTCGCTATATTTCTATTTTATCCATGTTCGATTTTCATTTTTTATTCGCGTAATTAAAAATTTAAAATAATGAATGTTTTCTGTTATAGGCATAATGCTCTTGTTCTTAAGAACGTAAAATAATGAATTTTTTACAGGTGGAAAACTGTATGCATTAAACACATCTTTTGTTCTAATACAAATAGTAAATTTTTATGGATTCATAAAAAACTTACGGAAGGAAAATATAACCAGAACAAAATACGTTTTAGAATATTTCTATTATATCAATGTAAAGGTTTAATGCATAAAAAAATAAATAAATAAAAGTGTTTACCGTTTAGGACCTCCTTTAATATATTTTCAACTTCCCTCCTTTTGTTGTTTGCCTGTAAGTGAAGAATATTGTATTTATTACATTCTTTGAATTCGTTTTCATAGTTTATAGACAGTTGAATTAAAAATTGTATAAATTAAAAATTAACACTTCTAACGTGTACTTTTTTAGAAATAATATTTACTGGTCAATTTTATGAGGTTTTTGCTTCAAGACGTTTACTGTTTAGTTCTTGAATGGAGTGAAAAAAAAATTTATAAAACTTGAACATCGTTTGTATTGTCTTTGTTTTTTAAAATAGTTATTAAATGCAAAGAACATGATTGTATTTCTCACACTGGAGTCACTTCCTTTCCATGATGATACACCGAATCTGTCACCAGAAACCTAACGAATAAATCGCTATTCGACGTGAAGATTTACGTTCCCAAAATATGCACGAGAAGAAAGAGCTGAGGACCCCGAAATAAAAGACGAAGTCCGATGACGAGAGGAGAGTTCGTCCGTCGTCATCGAAAGTTCGCACTCTCTAGAATTCGTCCGAGTTCTCGGATATCTTACAAACATTGAAGATTGTCATCTAATCGTACCCTAGTGAATTCCCTCCATTCGAAGAGCCTTCTGACAAAACTTCTGAGTCATCAATTCGATCGACAACGAAGAACATTCTCAGATTCTCTATAAGGTATTTATCCGCCCGCGAATCTATGCAAACTCTCTCTCAACACTAGGATTCTCGAGGATAGTTACAATAGCCGTTAGTTATAATGTACTAGCCTTATATAATATAAAAGGGGATAGCCAATATCTATAATAAAGTATTTAAATCATTCCGAGATATCAGTTGAATCATAAAACTATTATGTATAATCTAATAAACAAAATGGATTTCGACAACTTACTTTTGCAATTTCTTTGTAATTAACTGGAGAAACAACTGCAACAACGTCACTTGAAGATGCTGCTACTGCCATTTTTGTAATTCAACTTAAATTATTTACATCTAAGATACAAAAATTTATTAAACTTCTTTTAAACTTCAATTAAAGCAACAGTATGATTTTAAAGTACACATAAGTCTGTTTACCTTACACACAACAGTTGAGTATAACGCTACGCATGCAGATCTTCATATGCAATACGTAATAAATGAATTTTCCTGCACCGATAAACATAAATAAATTTTCAAGTCTATACTCTTATAATGTCTGTATAAATAAGTACAGATATGTACTTTTTATTACTTTTAAATTATCTATAAATACTTGTTTATATATGAAAGAAGCTTGAAGAATTACACTTGAAATAAAATCATTTTCTGTAAGTATGCGTCATTAAACAATATTTTAAGTGGAACTTTAAAGATGAGCATCGCGCCTTCCATATTCTTATTGACAGAAGAAATTTCACGATTTGCTAAAAATCAAAAAAGGCATTTAAAATTGCATAAAATAGCATAAGATTTTATGATAAATTGTTACCATGTAATTATCTAGATTTACTACTAAACTGTGCACAGATTACTTCACAATGCAAACTGCCCAGTTACATAAATACGCGATTATTACAAGTAACAGAACAGTAAATTCTATTGGTGAATGGTTCTAAGGATTCATAAATTTTGGCAGTACATGTATACGAGGGCCTGCACAATTATGACGTAAAACTTTTCATGAATTTATTTATATCCAGATCAAGTTCTACTTCATAAGAGAGCAGGCCCTCGGAGTATTACTATAAAAATGTTAGATTCTTTCATTAGGATCACTACTTATAAAGAATCTTGTAATACATTAAAAAACTATACATTATAGATATAAACCCTTTTGTTCAATATATTTCAAACGTAATCATTTTATAACAGCATTAGCCAAATTTGGAGAAGAACAGCCGGTTTGAAAGATATGTTAAAAGATAGCAAAGGAATATTCAATGGATATTCAATAAAATTATTAAATTTTTCTATATGCAGCGAAAAATAACAGAGATATAAAACAATGTGTAAAATTAACTGTGTGTATATTCTATGGCAGGGATGTTCACTTCCTTGCCCGCCCTATATATAGTTTGTATCTATATAGCTAAGTGTCAAGTGATTTTCTTTCGTATTTTCTCGATAGTTTTATGTGTCTATTTACTGGTTTTAAATTGTGTAAATAATAATAGTTATCCCAACGACAATATTTATTAAAATAAATAAAAACCCAATAGTTTTGCTACAATTAATATTTATTTTCTTTTAAAATCATAGCTATTTTAATACACATAATTTTTATTTATTTATTTAGATAAATAGTGAAAATTATAATTGATAAAAATAATGTTATTAAATCTATAGAATATTCACCTGTTCTAAGTCGGTTTTACACGTTTGGTTGTTTTGTGTGAAAAGTTACATCAATGATTTTCCATCTATTCAATTTCCACTTGGATCCAGCACAACAGAAAATTTTTTAAATGTTTCAATGCAGAAGTGTAGATTATTTTATAACAATGCGCACTCAAGTTCTTTATCTGCGAAAAATTTACTGACAAGATAATTTATCATTTATTCCTGAAGATCTACTTGTAGCGAAGATTGTGTATTGAGAATATATACACATTTCACAGAACATTGTAAGATGAAAACACACTTTTAACGCGCAGGATTTGGTGCATGCTATAGCAAGAGAATATGATTTGACACCTGCCATAGAAGTTTGAATACTGATTTATGACATGATTTTAATGCTTGGAAAATCCTTAAGATTTTGGTAGAACACAATCAGACATTTTTAACATAAATAAGTTTAACTCCTAATACATAAATGTGACTCTATTGCGAATGAACTGTAAATTTCCAAGCTTACAATTTGCAATTACAGTAGAGCCTCGAAAACTCGGCACTCGATAACCCGGCACTCCGGATAACTCGGCCACACCCTGGAAGGGGGAAAAAAACCTTAGATAATTAATTTTCATTATAGACAGTTTTATGCCTCATAAAGTATTTTTCTGAGGTCTGTCTTATCAGGTAAATTACTGTACACAGTGTATTCATTAATTTTCATTTTCATGTAGTAAAGGCTCTATGCCTTCATAAAGGACGTACTTTTCATTTGTTTAAGGGTATTTGGGCAGTTTATTCTCTGTCGTATTCTCAAGCAAACAATACATACAAGTACAGTACAATCTTTTCTGAGGAAACACGCATACTTATTTTTTTTAACCCCATTCCCGATAACCCGGCATTTTCACAAACTCGGCCACCCTTCGGTCCACATTAGGCCGAGTTTTCGAGGCTCTACTGTATTAAGCTTTCAAATTTTACCTATTTATTTATTTAAATTTATCAATACTTACAAATTAATACGTATAATTTACATTATTCTATAAATAAAATTATAATTATAATTATATCCATAATCTAATTATAATTCCGTAAAGTTAACGGATTCGCTATGCCTCGACTTTTCGAGGATACTTCGAATAAATGAAACAATATGTCGGATTGTTTAATATCAAGTATTCATTATAAATAAATAGTAATATGCAGTATAGCTTATAAATGATTTTTTAATTTTTAATTATTTATACTTCATAATTTAATTAAGGCGTCAACACAAGTAGAGAAAAGATCATCCTCATTATTGTAAGTCAATTCATCTTTTGGATCTTATATCCTTCAACTATGAAAATATTTATCTACCATCCATGTATCTTTTTCCACTATTTTATTTCTATTTATCCTGTGTTCTGTAATTAAAAAGCAAATCGAAGATAGTTTTAGATACGATTGTTATAACCATTTCTTCCGATAAGCCTCTGTCTAATTCTCTATATGTTGTACTCTCAATTGATCCCGTGTTATATTCCTCTAGTGTTTTAATCTAGCACTTTTCAAAAATGATATCATAGACTTCACACGAGACTAAGTTTCGGTCGTTCTCTATTATTTACTAACCACGCTTCACTACCATATTTTGATACTTTCTTTAATCCTCGTGTCTTTAAGTAATTTTATTTACATTATTATTTAGTAATTAACTGTTTATTTACGTTATTTATAGAAGTAAAACGAGCATAATGAATACACATATTTTTTTTAAAAGTATTGATAGATGGAAACAGATTATTTCAGTGTAAAATTTTTAGATAATGTGATCAGATAAGTGTCATAGAAGTTTACAGAGTGAGTTAAGACGTGTTTTATTTTTAAATATTTGTACTTGATAAATTTGTTTCAAAATATAATATAGTTGAATGAATTGATTTTAAAAAATATCAAAAATATCTTACTTTTCCGAAGTGAAGTAAATTCCAGTTTTGTGTTAACATTTCATACAATTGATAAACATGGCGTACGAAATACACGCGTCACTCCACTGGAGTACCACGTGAATGCCTCCACGTCATCACTAACTTCAGTGACCTCACTGTACAGATTGAAAGTATCTTCGATTAAACAATACGAAGCGTTTTAAATAATAGTAGTTACTCGATTTCCGGTAACATTACTCCAAAATATAGTGACTAGAAAGGTATACCTGTATTAATCACTACTTTCCTATGAAACTAGGGATTAGCCATCTCGATCTAACCGTAGTAACTGCAATTAAACACTACACTAAGACATTCGAGGAAGTTGTTTTACGCAATTGTAAAAGGAAACTGTACTTTAACCTTGATAGGTTTTACTGTTAACTGCTGCCATCTATTATTAAAATTTTACAAAAATATGATGTATAACGGTAAATAGGTTGTAAGCACGCTGACATTTTAATTTTGTTTATAGTCAAGGGAGTGTAAAATATAAGGTAATAATACTTTTAGGAATTTTTTCTTGTTATTAGTAATTTATTATTTAGCGTTTATTTTCCTGACAGAATTTTCACTTCTGACATTAATATAAACTGTTATTCGTAATAAGGAACTTCTGTTGTTTTTATCAGCACACACATTCAGTATTCACCTTATATTATTTAATTATTTGCAGTTTATTTGATAGCGCAAATACAATTTTCAGATATTTCACCAATGCGTGAAATATTGAAAGTGGAATTTCTTTTACTGTATAAAAGTATAACGTAAAAATTCATACGCTTTAATTTTATTCTAAGTGATTCGTAACCTTTATAGAATATAACTTCTATAAAGTTACACCAATAGTAATAGAAGTGATTTTACAATGTTTATTTCTATAGCTTACAAGTAAAATTGCAAAATCCCGGTTTTAACCTTAAACTTCACGATTTAAGGTGGAATAATGCACCTTTCCCCAATAATCATCCTCGTGTTATTTTGTGCTAATTTCAGTAAGTGAGCGTGACATTATCTTTAGGTACTTATTCGGGGGAAAGTTTGCGAATCCTCTTTTATATGACGTAAAAAAAATTCGGTGAATTCTGAAAATTTTGTTTGTGGATTTCGATGAAATCTCGCCATTTCTATTTATTGCCACGACAAATCCAAAAATAGTATGGTGGGTCAAAGTGACAATATTAGTGCACCCCGGACATAGAAGAAATTACAAAGTTCACTACACAAGTTATTTTATTAACAATGTCTCATTTTTCTTTAATAAAACAAAAATTACATAGACGTTTTACTATACTAAAATTAGAATGTTGTGTATTAATATTGCTCATCATAAATACGTAGAAATTCAACAATTTGTGTTCTATAAAGGTTAGAGATTACTCAAAATGAGTATAAATCACACGGATTTTATACTTGTTCTTTATACTCTGATATAGTACAGTATAAGAAACTTTATTTTTATTTCACAGGAACTAGTAAAATACCTGAAAACTTTCCAAAAAGATTGCAAAATTATATTTGCCTACTGCAATTTATTAAATACAATGCATGAATTTTTTAATGTATGATTATAGTATTGAGAATACTTCTGTAAATATGAAACCGATACAGAAAATTAACATTTCATCATACTTATAGCTTATTTACTATTATTAGATTATATTCTTAGAGAACTTTGAACAAGAAGATAATAGAAATTGACAATGAAACATTTGAAGGCTAAAATTTAGATTCCTTTTAGAATTACATAAAATTATTCCTTTTAATGTCTGAGTGTAGTGTTTGCTCGCTGTTACTGCGGTTAGGACGAGATGGTCAACTGCTCGTTTGACCCATAGACTGTGATTAATATAGGTATACCTTTTTAGTCTTTACGGGTAATCGAGTAACTGCTATTATTTGTTCTCTTGTCGAAGTTACTTTCNACTTTGAACAAGAAGATAATAGAAATTGACAATGAAACATTTGAAGGCTAAAATTTAGATTCCTTTTAGAATTACATAAAATTATTCCTTTTAATTCTTAGAGAACTTTGAACAAGAAGATAATAGAAATTGACAATGAAACATTTGAAGGCTAAAATTTAGATTCCTTTTAGAATTACATAAAATTACATCCTTTAATGTTTGAGTGTAGTGTTTGCTCGCTGTTACTGCAGTTAGGACGAGATGGTTAACTGCTCGTTTGACCCAAAGACTGCGATTAATACAGGTATACCTTTTTAGTCTTTACGGGTAATCGAGTAACTGCTATTATTTGTTCTCTTGTCGAAGTTACTTTCAATATCATAAAGTGATATCACCGAATTTACGGATGATATCTATAAAGTCACGCGCTTATTGAGGGAGTTAATACATACTATACATTCAATACGCCATAATGGCGAATTGTACGAAACGTTAATACAAAATTCGGATGTGGCACGAATCTTCACTTCGGAAAAGTGAGATATTTTTT
>NW_019390747.1:0-821 GCF_000671375.1 Centruroides sculpturatus
TGTACATTTCTGATCTTCTAATTACCGCATCAAGAAAGTTCTGCTATGCAGATGATATCACAATAGCCGCACAACACAGTCAATTAGAGCAAATTAAAGAAACTTTGGAACACGATCTGGAGAGCCTGGGGTACTACTTCAAAAAATGGCGATTGTATCCAAATGTCACCAAAACAGAAGTGTCCTGTTTCCACCAAAGCAACCAACTGGCAAATACAAAGCTGAATGTCTCTTTCTGTAACCAACCTCTTAGACATAATATGTACCCTAAATACCTGGGAATCACACTTGAACGCACTCTGTCTTTCAAGACGCATCTAAAAAGTGTTGCTGGCAAGCTTAAGAGCAGGAACAATATAATACAGAAGCTTTGTGACACCACGTGGGGATCAACTGCTAACACGTTGCGCTGCTCAGCTTTAGGACTGATTTACTCGTGTGCTGAATATTGTGCCCCTGTCTGGATAAATAGCTCCCATACAAGATTGGTAGATACGCAGTTTAATGCTACAATGCGCCTGATTTCTGGTACCATACGATCTACACCAGCACTTTGGCTACCGTTATTGGCAGGAGTCATGCCACCCGACCTGCGTCGATGTAAGGCCCTTGCTCGCGAGTCCCTAAAGACAAGGAAAAATCCTCAACTCCAAGTTCACCAAGACATTCCATCCTTGAACATTAACCGCTTGAAATCTCGGAATCCAACCCTTCGGGCAGCTCAAGACATGGCCATAACTGATGATGACTACATGACATTGTGGAAAAACCGCTGGGAAACAGGAATGGGGTTCCACTTGCATGGCCTGTTCTGTCATAGG
>NW_019390747.1:1690-2812 GCF_000671375.1 Centruroides sculpturatus
AATATATTTTACAAAAAAAAAGACTATTTTAGCATTTTAAAGAAAATATTTGCAATTAGTTAATATTCTGACGTAGAACTTATGACGTAACGCGTGACGCATTAATTGTAACGTTCCGGATTCGAATTCGTTCGATTTCGTATTCTCCGGCGCCATCTTGAAATAGAAAGTTTCCTGGAAACTGCGAGTTATTTTTCTGGTTTTAGATTTAAATTTTCATAAAAAATATTTAAGGTTGTTTTCATTTAGCATCGAATTAAATTAATTTATGAGATTATAAATAATATTCGCTTGGATATTGTCTTATATTTTTTTCAATGAGACAATAAATGCGCTGTATTAGAAAATTATTTTAATATTTAATTAATTAATCAATCATCTGGATCTTTTCTATTCTTAATAATTAAATTCTTAAATTATTCTAGGAAGAAATATCATTCTCAAATGTTATTATCCATTTTCCAAAAAAAACGTGGAAACATTTTGGAAACTTCTTGTGCTCAAAACAATTAAAAAGCAGCAAAGGTAAGACGTTTTAATTTTCATCCTACTATGTTATGATACATTGATGCAGTAAAAAATGGCATATAAAAGTTAGAATCATTATTGCCTAGTCTATGAGTTTATTATTATAGAATGATGCTTGAAAAGTAATGTTATTCATACCCGCGTTTTCGCTATTCGGGCGAGAAACAATCTTCTAGAGTCCTCTCTGTCTAATGAACATACGATTGTAGATGAAAGATTCATATTAGTCTAATAACAAAATCTGTACAACTATCAGTTTTACTTCTACCGACGCCTATAATCCATTAAGTAGGACAGTAATTCCATATACTTATCGAAAGTTCACTTTTGGGGTACTTTTAAGGTTTTCTTGTCTTTCATCTAAAGACATAAAGGCAGTTAATCGCCTAATTAATCAGCGACACACCAGACTCGACATATTCGGGAAAGACCGGCCAAAAAACATATCCCAAATTTACTCGCCCAACTTAGATTCCGGGACCCTCAGCAATTCATTGCACCATATCTAATTAAACCGTTAGGCAATATCCTAAAATATACGAATATACTTCAATTCAATATTCAATTTTTAATTAATATGTTTTATCTATAACA
>NW_019390748.1:0-2695 GCF_000671375.1 Centruroides sculpturatus
ATATAAGTTATATAATCCCGTGTATATATAAGTTAGGTGTATATATAATACACCTAACTTAAGCTGTTTCCTGCTCCATAAAGTAGTTTAAATAAAGAAACAAAATGATGGATCGTAGTTTCCTGTTTCATTCCTGCATAATTAATTAGAGAAGAAACCTTTAATTTTATTCAGAAATTGAATCGAATGTTTAAATTTTTTCCCATTTAACTGTAAACAAATGAAACAGAAAGATACAGTCCTCCATTTTGTTTTGTTTCAGTTAAGTAAACCAACTTTATAATGCATGAAACAACTGGTTAAATTTTCTCAATATATATTCAGCTTAAGAAGCTGTTTCAGGCATTTAAAGTGGTTTTATTTAATTGTAATGAAACAAAACAAAAAGATTCCTGTTTCATTTTTATATAGTAGACTGGAAAATAATTCTTAAACTTCCATACGATTTATGAATAAAATTAAAGGTTTCGTTTTTAGTTAATTACGCAGGAACGAAACAGGAAACGACAATTCACCATTTTGTTTCATTACAATTAAATAAAATCACTTTAAATGCATAAAACAGCTTGTTAAGTCGATTATATATTGATACAATTTAACAAGCCGTTTCACGAATTATAAAATCGGTTTATTTAACCGAAACGAAACAAAATGGAGAACATGTTTCATTTTGATACATTTAACTTTGAATTATATTCATAAATTATATTTTAAAGCGTACTTTATATCCGATTACAATAGAGAACACCATTATTTAGGATTGCATCACGAACTTTAAATGAAAAAAACACGTTGATAAAGTCGTTCCATCTGCAGACTAATTTATTACTTTTTCCAAATCTCTTATATAACAAACTTCTTTATAAAGATAACGAGAAAATAGTGTGTCTGACAGACGAACAGATTTATTAAGTTCGGTTTTGAGACCCAGTGACCTTATCCGGACGTTCACATTTCTAGTTGTAAGCTTAGTAAATATCCTAAAGGCAATGTTGGATTTGGATAGAGTTATTAAGCTTCAAACGTCAGCAACTAAATCCTTAACTATGAGTTAATACAATGTCCCAGCTATCCCCTCCTTGCTCTACTCCAGGGTTTATTTGATCATTTTAAACTTAAAAATATGTTTTAATTTTGATAAATTCTCATAAATTTCTCGATGAGGATCAATATTTTCTTAAGAAACTATAAACAAAATGAAAATTTAATGTTTAAAACTTAAAAATATATAAAAATTAAAGTCATTTACCCTGCTTTTTGGGATCAAAAATGGTCCTTTTTTTATACTAATAGCGATATTTAATCTTAAAAATTAATGCCATTTATCATCGTTAATGGACGTGTGTTTGTTATTATCTTCTTTATATTGACATAAAGTGGTATTAAACACGGAAAGAAATTTAGAAGTATTTTCTATTGACACATGAAATGATCTGACTCATCTCACTGCTCAGAAATAATTTCTTCATCACTTTTCTATAGCTAAACTATACAAATAGTATTAATCTTCCTCTAATAATGACAATATTATGAAATATATTGTAAATATTTGTTTCTAATACTTTAAACCATTTAAAAATTAAGTATTAAATTAAGTAAAATGGCGAGCATCAGTTTGCTCCTGTATAGATGTTTACACTGCACGAAGACGAGCTTAGAGGAGGAGCCGAACATCAGGGAAATGTAATTTCTATCGAACGTAACTTCATTAATTTAATTTAATTTAATTAATAGTCAGTTAACCGCTTTAAAGGCTTAAATGCGTGTCGCAAATAACGTTTCCTCTTAAAGAAAATACTTTTATAGTGGTTAACTGACTTTAGGGCCACCCCGTGCAATATATACTAAATTATGGTAAATTAATGATCATTTCTACGTTATAATTAAGAAAATAAAAGCTTTTAATAGCTTTAAATGTTAAAAATAAGACAAATTAAACATAATTTAAGTGAATTTTTTAAAAAAATAAGTACGAGATATCCTGGAGACGATTATGCATTAAAATTCGCGCCTCACTCGACAATTTTCAAATTAGTTAATGCACAAACGTAGTTATTTTATAGGAAAATTTAATGATTTCGATGGCATTTTAGTAATTTAACTTATAAATTTACGTATTAATTAACAATTTATTAAGTTAAATAACGATTTAGTTCTTAGATAAAGCCGTAAAGAAGTACTTTATCAGCGCACGTGACCCATATTTTATCATTATGCAAGCTCTTTTACAGAAAGTTTTAAAGGTTGTTACACTTTTATTGAAATTTATGATAATAAAAATTGTTTTTTCTTCATCGATAGCATCAATTCCTTATCAATTTTTTCTACTCTCTTTCCCTCTTAAAAAATCTCTCAGAAAGATCTTTGTGAAAGGTGATAAATTTAAAGTAGAATTCTCATATCAAAAAAGATCTTTTATATTAACAGTGAAAGGATGCTTCCAGAGAGGAGTTTTTATAGCTATTTTCTTTGTAAAGGCTATTGTATATATGTACAAAGCGGGTCAATGTACTACTTGTCACGTGTTGGCCGTTAAAAGATGCGGATGGGGATGCTTTCTATCCAGATGATGTGCAAGAAAAACGCAGTTTAATCACTGGAGTATTAAATATTTGCCCAATTTTTTTACTTTAAAATTAATTTTTTGTGTTGATTTCTAAAAATATATATAGGCCTATATATATATTTATAGGCC
>NW_019390749.1:0-2845 GCF_000671375.1 Centruroides sculpturatus
AAATTTGCACAATTTCTCATACTTAAAACAATCCGATATAAAAATTTGCTTTTAATATTACCTATATTGAAAAAATTTTAATAAACTTATATCACCTGATCTCATACATGAAATTGTATTAATGTTTGAAATGCATTAGAATATAATTTGAGTGATCAGAATTAGATATTTTTGTTTATCAGACATCTAAATATTTATGAATGATGTTAACTATATTTTAACATACAGTATAAGGATTACAGACAGAGAACCCTACTAACCTTAAAGTACCAATGTGACTTGAGTTAGCTATGCACTTAGGTCTCTTCTTAGTAATCAAAGTTAAAGAAACTTACACAACATCCTGCAAATATTTCACCCCAGACAGGTATCTCTCCCTTTGGGCTTCTTAGCTTGTCTCGAACAAAATCATTCACCTATTTATTTAAAAGTTCTTTTATTTAAAATATTTCTGATTTAAATTGTTAAATATAAATGCTGTGTTTCAAAAATTCATAGTGATATAATATATACTTTAAGGGAAAAAATATCAATCAATATTAAATGATATATTTTATACACAGTAATAACAAGATTTAAAACTTATCTTAATTTATCTTTATTTATGATTCAAACTCTTATATTTAGGGTTAAAACCAACTTCTTGTACGAATTAGCCGGCATAGCTAGTTATATAAGAACCAAACGTCTTCCAACACTAGAGGAGTTATACTTCAACACATCAAACAACCTTTCCAGCTCCAGTGATATTTGTTTACACCTCAGCAAACGTTTTCAACCTCATCGAGGTCTTCATCAGGCTACTTTACTTAGGAATTCGAACGCGTTTGGAACGGAACGTATACGATTCAAAATTTATAAACCGATTAAGAATACTCATGGAACATTACGCGCGCGCTAAAACGACTGTAAAGCACGTGTGATATCAAGTTTGCGTAACGGTAGAAGCAGAAGAATTAGATGCACTCATTAATGGGGACGATTAATTTAGCGCGTGCATAACGTTCCATGAGTATTCTTAATCGGTTTATAAATTTTGAATTGTATACGTTCCATTCCAAACGCGTTCGAATTCCTAAGTAAAGTAGCCTGATGAAGACCTCGATGAGGTTGAAAACGTTTGCTGAGGTGTAAACAAATATCACTGGAGCTGGAAAGGTTGTTTGAAGTGTTGAAGTATAACTCCTCTAGTGTTGGAAGACGTTTGGTTCTTANGCTAAAAAAAACACACACGAATTAATTTCATCTTACATAAATTCATTAATAAAATTGAATTTTTATAAAATACATTTTTTAAATTTAAATCTTTGTTAATTTCAATTTCTACCACATTAAGGCCAAGACTCCACTAGTGTAAAAACTCTTGCTGTAAATACTTTTAATCACTTGACCTATTTGCATTTGGATTGCGATGGTGGTCCAGCTCCACTAGCAAAGTTTTTACTACAATGGTACTATCAAAGTTGTGGTTGAATATGTGATATATCAATATAAAAACAGTGATTTTTTTTGTACTATAATTACAAACGTAAAAAATAATATCTTTACTTTCATATATTAATTTTATCATCATATTATTAAAATACTATACTGCACTTATATGCTTAGCTTTTTGTTATATACTCATCTAAATTGAAGTATTTTCCTTTGGCTGTCCATATCGCTTGTTTTAGACTGAATGCCCAAACAAACCATTTTTATAATCAGGATGTTTCTTGTCATATATAAATGGATACTTTCGGATGTTTTCAATAAATCTTCCAAGATCTATTCTAGTTCTTTTCTAAGTAACCATGACATTAAAGCTCATTTCCTGCCAATTTTCACACAATGTCACAATGACACAGACTCTACTGACTTCTTATTGGTTGATGGTACCATTTTACAGACATATTTGTGTCAAAAGTTGAACACTGCTCACCTTGCTTTATGCTAGTTTTACGAATAAAATATCATGGTCATGTGATTAAAAGTATTTACAGTGAGAATTTTTACACTCATTTTACGCTAATGGAGTCTTAGCCTAAGTTACTTTGACAAGAAAAGTAAAATTATTATTAAAATTAATCTAAAGAAATATTTAACTGGTATATAAAATTCCATACCACTTTGCACAATCAATGAAAATATGATAATGTCTGATCAATTTATTACTATAAAAACTCTTTAAATGTGAAAGGATCAGGATCAAAACAGTAATTCAAATTTTGGTGCAATTTATAAATAATAATGAAAATGATTATTACAGTAACTTTTAAATTAATTGATCTATTTTAATTACTATTTGAATTAATATTCAAATATATGTATAAATGAAATACAGTAGAACCTCGATTATCCGGATTGTTCAAAATAAACAAAAATTTTACGAATTTGCTGATTTGCACTTGGTGAATTATGACATTGTTTATGTGTGTGATGGAACGCATAACTTTTTTGTTTGAACAACGTCTCACACAGTGGTTGTAAACTCTTAAATATATTTTACGTCATAATAAAAATATAACTTGACATACGTATTTATAAATAATTTATATTCAAATTACATCATTTCTACGACCAAGGGCGGCGTAAGGCATAGACGATGTGGGCCACTGCCTATACCTCACGGTCCGAAGGACTTCGCGCCTCGCCTACTTAAAACCGCGAATGCGACGAAAAAATTTTACTTGTCATAAAATGATAAATAGTTTGTCAAATTTTTATGCATAAAAATGCAGTTTCAACTGCTTTTTATTTTATAAAATCCATCTTCTTGCACCACCAGAGGGCCTTTTAAACAATAGGTAGTCTGTTAGCACTGGTCAGTAGTAGTCCAAATTCAATACAAACATTTGTTTCTTGA
>NW_019390750.1:0-2712 GCF_000671375.1 Centruroides sculpturatus
ATGAAATTCTAAAGGTGAATTAAGAATTGATGGAAAATCTCTTATCGGGAGTCATATAGTAGACATAATTTCGTAAGAAATGAAAAATAGAAAAACTGCATTACTTCCTGTTAGTTTTAAAGAATTTTAGGATGACTAAAAAAATAAATATTCCTAAAGAGTGGATTGGAAACAAAAGTTTTGCAACATTACACAAAACATTACATCAACCAACATTAGTCAAAACTCCTGAAGACATTTTCTTTCCATCACAATTTCATCAGTGGAAAAAATCTAAGAGGAAGAGAAAGAAAAATCTTGAATGGAAAAACTTTTGAAAGCGATATGCTATAATCCTAAATCTCCAGCATTTTTTGGTGGTGTGAGTAAATTACTTAAAGAATCGAATTTGCCGAAATCTATTTTTAAAAAATGGTTGTGTTATGAAGTAACTTATATGCTTCATAAACCTGTAAGAATTAAATATTCGCGACGAAAAACTGAAAGTTTTTATCCTAACGACTTATGGTAGGCTGATTTAGTTGTACTAAAACAATTTTCTAGATTTAATAATAGAATAAAGTATTTACTAAGTAATGGTATGTCGTACCAATAAAAAATAAAATCCCAGTCAGTTTTTAAAGCTTTTCACACCATTTTTTAAAAAAAAGAAACATTCCCGAAAATTTACAAACTGATAAAGGGAAAAAATTTTATAAAAGATTAGTAAAAAATCTTTTTAAAAAATTTAAAATTAATCATTATTTGACTCATTCCGATACAAAAGCTGCTGTCATTGAAAGATTAAATAAAACTTTCAAAATAAAATATAGAGAATATCTATTTATTGTAACTCTTATAAATATATCGATAAATTATCACATATTGTGAAAAGTTATAATAATAGTTTTCATAGAAGTTTCGGTATGTCTCTCCATCAAAAGTTGCTCCCCTACATCACAACTCTATTTTCGAAAAATTTCTACGGTATATAAGGACAGAATACGTTTAAATTTAATATTGGCAAACCTCGTTCGAATTTCGAAAATACGTAAAACATTTAGTCGAAGACACCTACCAGTTAAACAGAACATTAAATTTATTATTCACAATCGTTTTTCGTCTTATTTTCTGACGTATATATTGAAAGATTTAAATGAGGAGATTTTGAAAGGAAGATTTTATACAAAAGAATTACAGAAGGTAACAAAGTGATGCACTGGGACCTTATCTTACTGTGATAGACAATGCCATAATGAATTTATTTTTCCCAAAAATAAGCTGTGATTTTAATATGAAAATGAGTCGACCTATTGATTTACGAAGGAAATGGGTAGTCGGTCTGAGCGAGGTTATTATTACTAAAAATTGGTTTAACATATCAAATCACAATAACGATTATACTATTACTAGACATAAAATTAGAAGAGAAAAAAATAATCGTTGAAACATATGTGATTTTATTAACTGCAGGCGCATTTTGATTGGATAAAAAAGAATATACTTTCGTTAACAAAATCAAACTCAGTAGAATTTGTTTTAGACAAGGATTATAAAGATATAAAAATAAATTTGAAAGAGAGATTCAAGTTGCATATTGCAAAAAGACAATGCTCATAAAATACTTTATTTGTTAAATTTAGTGGGCAAAGATATTACATTTAAACAACAAAGTTCAATTTAATATTACGAGGAGTAAGTAAAAAATATCTATTAAATCCTAGATTGTTTAAAGATCAGTTTATAATTTTAGTAGAAAAAAATAAAAAAGTTTTTGAGGAAATCGATGTATAGGAAATAATTTTTATTCCTATCAGATTATATTCCTCTACCGAAAAATTTCTTGGNTATGTTAATTCGACATTCAAATTCAAAAACGACCTCCAATAGTTTTTTAATTTAAAAACATTAAAAAACTATTGGAGGTCGTTTTTGACATCAGAAAGTAGCTTTAAATAACTTTACCTAAGTAAAATCCGTGCACTAGAATTTTAGAACGATAAAAAAAATTTGACATTAAACTCCTATTAAAAACAATTAAGCCTTAATCAAGCCTTATTAAAGGCTATCTAAAATCGCGATAACATTTTTTCGCGTGGGCATAAATATTTTAAAAAGTTTGGGGATTTAAGAAACATTCCAAAAATTAACATTTAGAAATTTTTTTGAAATTCGATTCCGGGTTAGCCGAAGTTGTAGTTTAAGGTTTAAGCAGTTCGTGCTGTTTAATTATTATGTGCTTAATTACAGTCGATATATTTCTTATTTAAATATGACGTTTTCACACATTTCAGAATTATCCATCTAATTTAAAGCATTATTTTCTTTTTGGACAGGTATTTTTTTAGGCTTTTTTTCCATTATATCTATATGCCCCAGAATGTTAGTTCTAAAGTATTAATTTAATGCACATTGTTGAAAATGGCCCCTTACACAATAATTAAAGAAAAAAGAATGAAAATTATTAGTGACATACTTTTTTATTCTAACAGCCATCTTACCAATTAACACAAGGTTAATTGGTAAGACTCTACAAGTAAAATGTAACTTTTCAAAGAATATTTTAAAGTTGCTCAGTTTTTTTAGTTTTTTAGTTAGTGTTTTTTAATTTTTAGTTTTTTTCCGTGGTTTTAAGCCACTCAGACAGCATAAAAAAGCCAAAAACTTCAATGTAGTTATTTTGATACAGTACATTTTTAGAAATAAAATAAATAAACAGACCAAAGTCAAAAT
>NW_019390751.1:0-440 GCF_000671375.1 Centruroides sculpturatus
TTTCCAAATCTTAAAATTTAAAATAACACTTTAATGGGGGTCTGTTCGTCCCTCACATTACAGTAGAGCGTCGTTTATCCGAATCAATTGGGGACTGGGGTGGTTCGGATAACTTATTTTTCGGATATTGAATCATATGCGAAAAAATATATTAATTTATCCCATGTTGAAATTTCTCTCCATTGTGTGTCGCTTCGCGTTGAATCTTCGTCGATGTTAAGCCTAATGAAGACTATTGTATCGTTAAAAATTATTTTTTTATTTTGTACGAACAAAATAAATTTATTGAAAAATATAAAAACAATAAAAAATTATACTTCAGATGTTAATTTAGTATCAAAAATGTAAAATATTTGAGTAGCTCGAGAAATAGCCGAAGATTGCAGCGCCACAGCACTAGCGAAAATTTAAATTTGCCGACTGGAATGCTTTCGGATAAC
>NW_019390751.1:589-3351 GCF_000671375.1 Centruroides sculpturatus
TGTTCGGATAACTTATTTTTCGGATAACGAATCATGTACGAAAAAATATATTAATTTATCCCGTGTTGAAATTTTTCTCCGTTGCGTGTCGCTTCGCGTTGAATTTTCGTCGATGTTAAGCCTAACGAAGACTATTGTATCGTTAAAAATTATTTTTTTATTTTGTACAAACAAAATAAATTTATTGAAAAATATAAAAACAATAATAAATTATACTTCATAGGTTAATTTAGTATCAAAAATGTAAAATATTTGAGTAGCCCGAGAAATAGCCGAAGATTGCAGCGCCACAGCACTAGCAAAAATTTAAATTTGCCGACTGGAATGCTTTCGGATAACGGATGTTTCGGATAACCAGCTTTTGGATAAACGACGCTCTACTGTATAAAAATATACATATAGACAAAAACTTAGTCCAGCAACACATTTTTTTTAAATTTATCTAATTATTTCGGCTGTTTGTGTAGCCATCTTCAGGATCAAACACTATTGAATAGAATTCTTTAAAGTTTAAATATTCTAAACAAGAATTATTTAAATACATAAAATTGGTAAGTTGAGAATACAAGTAAAAGTTTACAACACTGATGAAAGTATACAGAATAAAATAAATAAACAAATTAATTAAAACAAAATTTTTATATAAGCAAAAAGTAAAAAATAATTATAAAAATATAATTATTTTTTACTTTTTGTTTATATAAAAAACTTCATGACATGGCTGATTGGGATAGTGGATGATCACAATTCTATTGTATTTGTTTTCTAAATGATTAATGTTTAGTTTTGTTACGTTTGCCACATCGATGAATTGATGTTATAATTGCCCTCATTTCCTATTAGCTATTGACTTTGTGTCTTACAATGGAAAAATATTTTTAATTTGATTTTCTGGACCCTTTTCTCTGCTACAGAAATGAAAAAATATTTTTAATTTTTGTTTCTACATTGTTTTTCTGTAAATGGAAACATAGTTTTAAAATATCATTATTTTAACATGTCAAGTCATCAGATTAATTAGCCAAGTAGTTAGTAAAATAAGCCAGAGTACTCATCTAAAAGGGCTAGAGCGAATATGATAATGATATTTTAACTAAATATACTTTAAATTATATAGAAATATTGAAACATTTAAGTGCATATATGAAAGTATTAAATCACAGTTATGAAGTGTCCTCCTTTATTGGTTTTTAAAAGTATTTTAAAAAAGGACCACAATATCATTTTTTTTTGAAGTTCTTTTCAGCACTCTGTATATGCAAATATATTGAAATTTCAAAACATATAAGTAGATTTTAAAATTGTTTATATTTTTAATGATTGTTTTTAGTATGATGCATGAGGTAAGAAAAGAATTGCCAAATTGATTTGTACTTTTATGTTAATTTTAGGAGAAAGAATGCAGTTTTATAAGTAATAATTTTTTTTTTTTTTTATTAAAGACAGCATTTCAGATGAATTTCCAATGTTTTGGAAATTAGACATTTTAAAGATATCAGTTTGGCTTCATACTGTATATTTGACAAAATGTTGCAAACTCTGCAGATTGCATGACAAAAGTCTTAGATTTAGTAAAATATTTTTATACAGTAGAGTCCCGAAAACTCGGCACTCGATAACCCGGCAGTCCGGATAACTCGGCCACACCCTGGTAGGGCAAAAAAACCCTTAGTTAATTTTTATTATAGACAGCTTTATGCCTCATAAAGTATTTTTCTGAGGTCTGTCTTATCAGGTAAATTACTGTACACTATGTATTCATTAATTTTCATTTTCATGTAGTAAAAGTTCTATGCCTTCATAAAGTATGTACTTTTCCTTTGTTAAGGGTATTTGGGCAGTTTATTCTCTGTTGTATTTTCAAGCAAACAATACATACAAGTGCTGTACAGTACAGTATTTTCTGAGGAAACACTTGTACTTATTCTTTTTTAACCCCATTCCCGATAACCCGGCATTTTCACAAACTCTGCCACCCTTCGGTCCACATTAGGCCGAGTTTTCGGGACTCTACTGTATATTTATAAATATCAATAATTTATTGTATTATTGTATAATTTTGTAAATTGTATATATGTAATTTTAAATTCTATGTGCATGTGTCGTTTTATGTAATGCCAACAGACAGTGGTGTATGTGTATGTTATCTTTTTTTTAATAGTATTTACAGTGTACAGCTATTTAAATTTTATTGATTTATTTTTATTTCACACATTAATTAATATACTGTAAATTAAATTTATATATAGGTATGTAAAGAAAGATGTTTGAATAGAGGTAAACAAGGAAGTGGTCGATCTGATGATAACGAGGAAAGTCTGATGAAAAGGTTGTTTATTTGAATTAAATAAAACTTTTATATTAGTTTAAATTAAATATATACATTTGTATATTGAAAAATTTTTTATTGATAGTTTTTAGGAGATTAAATTAAGCTAAGATCCTTTTGCTTATTTGCATAGGTTTTTATAAAACAGTTTTTTCAGGTATTTTTTATTAACTTAATTTTTGTTTTGTCTCACAGATTTCAATAATACTTTTTGTATGGCTAAGCCTTGGTATAACCCTTTATTGAGCAAAGGGAAGAGCATGCTTCTCAAATGTTTTATGGGAAAATGAAAGTTAAAAAATTCTGAATGACTTAAGAGTTTGCTTAGAAGCTTTTTGCACCTGACTGATAATTGTGAGACTGCTAGTATGCATTTCAATGAGTGAACTTTTTAAATCAATGTGATTTTTACATAAAATAATTATAAATTACA
>NW_019390752.1:0-2708 GCF_000671375.1 Centruroides sculpturatus
TGCGTAATACAATAGTAACATGCAATATTGATATTTTATTATAATAGCTTTAAAATAACGATGTAAAATTTGTACGATCAAGAAAAACATCATATCACTTTTGTTTATCCAACACAATGTAGTGCAACTTAACGATCACTTGGCTTTCTTTCACATTCATTCTAGTTGATCAACTAGAATAAAGCCGAAAGAAAGCCAAGTGATCGTTATGTCGCACTACATTGTGTTAGATAAACAATAGAAATAGAACACGGCACTGTTTCAAGATCAAAATCATATAACGTTTTGTTGACATATATACGTGGAACATCTATATGCCAGTGTGTTGGTAAGTGTCGAGAACCCGCGATTATCTTCCAGTGGTTAGTGGTTTTCCCCACTCGACTACTGGTGTCCCTTTTAATGTAAAAATTTTACTTATCATAACTGCAAATAAACAGATTTTATTCGTGTTTAGTGGCTTAGCGCCGTACTGGATTAAGTAGCAATTGTTCCCTGGCACAAGGGTAATCGAGCCAAACTGCTTAATAAACTTGTACAATACAATGAGTAAGAGCAACAAATTGCCAATACTGTAGAAGGCCGTTGAATGTCAATTTTGGGGACAAAAAGTAATATACGTTTCAGTTTTCAGGAAAATTATTTCGAGTTTTATTTTATCTAGTCAATTAAGGTATATAAACATTAACAGTATCTCTTTACCTTTAATAATTTGGGACATAACTCATAGTTTAAAATGAAGGCCAAAGCAAATTTTACGTACAANGCTTAGCGCCGTACTGGATTAAGTAGCAATTGTTCCCTGGCACAAGGGTAATCGAGCCAAACTGCTTAATAAACTTGTACAATACAATGAGTAAGAACAACAAATTGTCAATACTGTAGAAGGCCGTTGAATGTCAATTGGGACAAAAAGTAATTTACGTTTCAGTTTTCAAGAAAATTATTTCGAGTTTTATTACATCTAGTCAATTAAGGTATATAAACATTAACAGTATCTCTTTACCTTTAATAATTTGGGACATAACTCATAGTTTAAAATGAAGGCCAAAGCAAATTTCACGTACAATTTTATTTACTGTAGAATTTATTGAAGTAATGTTAATATATAATTGACATTAAAAAATAATTGTGAGTAATTTTTTGAAATGAAAACTTAATCGCTTACCTTTCCATTGTTTTTTAATTACTGAGAAATATTATAAGATAATGAATAACTGATATTTTTACGGAAACAGAGTTACTTCAACGTTGCGTGAAGAGAAATTTCTAATCAACTGACTTATTCAGAATTTTATAAACGTAATGATGCGAATTTAACGATCGATACAAACATTCAAGAACGTGACTTACTCTCATGCATACAAAACAAGGTGCTGTAAATAGCTTTCACCTTCTACAAATTATAGTTATCAATATATACTGAAGTAAATTTTAAATAAAATAAATTCTAAAGCAAAATACATAAATAACACACCTGTATATTTCAAGATATTTTTGGAAATTAAATAATAAAACTAATAATAATTTACAATCTTTTTAATTATGCCTATTATAGTAGTGTTTTGCTCGTTAAAATTAATAGAAATTCATATTTTTGTAAATCATGACTGTCAAAAAATGACCCTTGAAAACAACATTTTTCTAGTAAATTTTATCATAAAATTCATTAAACATTTTCACTTGAGACACGCGTGAAAAATTCAAATCAATTATTAGAGTATGCAAATCCCACGCATTATTTTTATGTTTACATATGCAGCAAGCAAATAAAATGTTACTTATCCGTGCAATAATTATCTACATATCGCTTTATCTAAGTATACTTGCACAGTTTTAACAATAGACCGCCAATAGCTAAGTGAATAAAGCACTAAGCCACTATTAGATTAAACTACACAGTAGTTAGTTACTGGCGAATTAGCGCCTTGTAAGCTGCCTATTATAGGTTAGAACGATTAAATTTTTTTTAATGTAATTGTCACGAGGTTAACAGAGACTTGTTTTTATTACTTTATACAATTATAATCTAGCCTATGCATAGATAAAATCATGATTATTGATGAAAATGTAAATGATATAATAAAGTTTTAAAATTTTTCTTCGGAAAAGGATAATAATTAAAAACTTTATAATTAAAAAACTGGTTTTTATTTAGGTATTACGCACACGAATCAAACTTAATAAATTACACTTGTCTAGCCTATTGGTCAGCTTGGAACCCAGGAGTTTAGTGGAATTAGCCACTTGGCAACAGGAGAGCGCAGCATTGAAAAGTTATCAAAAAAGCATAAAACGGAAAAGCGAAAATTGAAGGGAAAACTTTGTTCTGCAAGCAATAATGTTGAATATAAAAGAAAAATGTTCTAATTCAATAAAAGTAATTACTTTCTTCTGTGCGTAAACAAATGTCTAATCAATAAACAGATAGGTCTACTTCAGTTATGAAAACACCACATTTGGGCAATCTCTAGGGAATGTCTTTTTAACGGTAACTGGACCCTTAAAAAACCCAAAAAACTCCACGTGGTCAGCTCATCCTGACCAGGCGCTAATTTACGACGAAACTCCCAGTGTTCGGAAAACAGAACCGCTTGGCCATTTGGCCCGTTATTTAAAATAAACATTGCAGAGTACTTTTTAATTTCTTCTATACTTTAGCTTTTACATCTCAGTCACGATATAAAATTCTATTTGAAATCGATTCA
>NW_019390753.1:0-2748 GCF_000671375.1 Centruroides sculpturatus
ATATATAATTAGCAAAAAAAGTTGGAATAAAGTGATTAAACAAAATTATTACAAATATCGTATATAATAGTTCACAAATGCATATATATATTTTTGGAGGTGGGAAATGGTCTTCACAATTCGAAGTCGATCGAACACACGGTGAAATGCTCGTATACACGCGCGCCATCTATCGTAGGATAAATGTACTATGTCAGAAACCTTCGCGGGAGTGTATTAAAAAAACTTTCCAAAGTTTCACGGCAATCGAATAAACGGTGTGGTAATGCATGAAGGACAGACACACAGACATACATTCATTTTTATATATATATTGATTATAATATATTGATAGGAAAACAATTNATTTTGTACTTATCACAAATGATTAGCTGTTTACTGTACGATTATTTACGAACACAAACCGATCAGAAAAAGGTGACAAAAAGAGGTGTACTTTCTTCAAATATATGTTTGTTTGGTGCAATTTTGGAAAAAATATAAAATCACGGATGCCATAGGCAATATTGGCTTCGCTTGGCAAGAATTAACCAATAAATACACGAAAGAAGTATGGAAGTAGTTATGGCTGAAGGTATCCAAGAATTCTCAACGAATAGATCCTATCGCTGTATTGTTAGGTTAACCAAACTCAACTTAATCGATACAGTAGGACTATGAGATGTAGACGAGCAGGATAATGTAGAGTTACTACAGGTTTCTGGTGAGAGTCGTACCAACGATGACCTTCAAGAACTGGTAGAACACGGAATTTGTGAGAAACTGGAAAATGGAGATTATGAAAATGAAGAACCCAAAAAAATGTCTCTACAGATTTCCGTAGTAAATCTTTGAGCAAATTGTAGGAATGATCCAGATTTTGAAAGGAGTGAAAGGCAGAATGAGGCGTTTTGGATGCGATCTTCTGCTACAGACATTTGCTTAACAAAAGAAAAGCGACAAATGATATTACACGCCTTTATCGCAAAAAAAAACAAAAAAACAAAAATTTCAGAAAAGTTAAAAATTTCATCACATAAAAATAAACTTTACATTTAATAAAATACATTCACTTCCTTTTTCTCCTTAATATAAACGAACAATTATGTATAGGGACAAGGCCACAATGCCGAGCAGCAATTTTTAAAAATATTTTTAATTTATTTAATTTAAAATATATTCGCTCCACCTCAAATTAGTAGTGGCTTGCCCCTGTACATCATACTTTTCCTGATAGCAACTGAGTCGTCTATGTAACTCCTTTCAGGAGAAAAATTTCGAATAGCATACTTTTTTTCTGAATAGAACTAGAATAGAACAATTTACACAGGAAACAGCTGTAATTGTATTCAAGACAACGCATTCGAGTCTTTTGCTCCTCTTTTGTCCTTTATTACAGACCTTTGAATGTATGTATAAAGTTGACGTAATCAATTACTGGTGTGTTCCCTGTGTGAATTGTTCTCTTCAAAAAATTTTGTACTTATCACAAATGATTAGCTGTTTACCATTCTAAAATATAGCATAAATCGAAATTTTATTTATCATAGAAATAATGGATTAAACATATAAGTATTCATAAGTAAATTATGAAAAAATAAAGTAATTCGGATTATTACTAAGTATATTCTAGAAAACGAAGCACGGCTTTACCTAGTAGCTTTTACTCTTTCGGTTTCACAGGAATACAGAACTGCGGTGACACGCTTATAACGTTCTTTCTAAAGCTCTTGAAACCTCTAAAGTTCGTCAATGACAGGCATGACGTCCAACGACATAACCAAGAAAAATGTCAAAAACCGTTTAAAATAACAACACTTGCTTACAGCTGCCTATCAATTTCAGCACTCGGTTAAATCGCACATGTGCACGTCATGCATATTAATTAATGTGCATATTAATTAAAGGCCCGTCGTAAAGATCAAAATAAAAAATTGTGGCAGATATAAATGTAAGTTGACAACAATCGAAAGCTCGATTCGCACGTTGCACAATACAAGCGGCAATCGGCTATGGAAACTTTCTCCTTGCAAAAATCTCGCTGCAAAAATCGAATTTCAAAATTTCGCTTCGTCACTAATTGGCCTTCCCGAATTACACATATTTGCGAAAAAATTTAATTTTTTATCTACTATATGGAGGATATAGTCAATTGAATTTACCCATTGTATTGGAATATAATAATTATTTTTCTATTATACTGTTTTGAGAGATAAACCTCTGTTTACAAACGACAACATTGAGTTCATAAGTTAAAAAATGGTTATTTGTTCAAACAACTGGTTCATTTCTCTCTGAAATTTAGGAAATTCTTTTCATAAAAATATTTAGATCAATTGAGTTGATTTGGTTTTATTCGTATACTATAGCGCAACACGTGGGTGAACTTCTGACGAAGGGAATGATTCCCGGAAACCTTTTTATGAAAAGCTGACTACTATTTAAGAGTTAATAACGTGATGAAAACCCGGAAANACAGCTGCCTATCAATTTCAGCACTCGGTTAAATCGCACATGTGCACGTCATGCATATTAATTAATGTGCATATTAATTAAAGGCCCGTCGTAAAAATCAAAATAAAAAATTGTGAAAGATATAAGTTCACGACAATCGAAAACACGATTCACACGTAGCACGCGACCAAAATACAAGCGGTAATCGGTTCATGGAAACTATAACCTCGAACATCTCGTCGCAAAAATCGAATTTCAAAATTTCGCTTCTTCACTAATTGGCCTTCCCGAATTACACATATTTGCGAAAAAATT
>NW_019390754.1:0-2731 GCF_000671375.1 Centruroides sculpturatus
TTTACCCGAAACAAAGCAATTTCTATAAAGACTTCGAAGTGATTGAAGTCGAAATATCCCAAAAACGGTTATTATGATGTGTCCTTGTTATTCCTGAAATATTCTGAATAGTTTTTCACTATATTAGTAGGAAACATTTTATTGCGGAAATAGCAATAAAATTCACCTTACCCTAAAAAGTACAGGAGTAGGATAGAGTAACAAGCTGTAGTCAAGATCACCTAGTTGTAAACAAAGGCAGAATCCTTGTGCTATTTTTCCTAAACTTCGAAGCTTCTCCTTCGGAATTCACGCATTTATTTCCTTTTTTCAGTTTTAACTATTTTTTACGTTTATTTAAATTTCTATTTTAAAAAAATTAATCGTTAAGGCGTTTTAAAAGCACTTTTTCTGTTGGGAATATGCATATACGAATTTATATTCGAGTAAACTACAGGAATTCTATTGTTGTTTCTCAAATGTATATAAATCTGTGATAAAATACATAATGCGGTTATAATAAAATATTAATTTTATCTAATTCAAAGTACGTTAAAATTTAAAAATAAACGCACAACATGTATTTATATTTTAGAAAATACAAGGGAAGCGGCGTGACTGCATGCCAATGGTGTCCTATCTGTTGCAGTAATGATATAGCGCTATATATTTTCGTAATAACTAAGTAAATACAATATATAATTTTTAAAATTATTTCCTTATATCTTTTTTAAAGAATTATATTTCGTTTATTATTTTCTTAAATTTTTGCCAATACATGATAACGCGTGTAATCCCAGAAAATGTAATGTACTCACTAATTAATTGTAGATATACAATGGATATTTTGGAGTGATATTTATGACGTTGTCTAAGTTAGAAGGGTGTAAACGTAATTGCTTAGAGATACGTTAAAATCTAAGTGAAGCAACTTGAAATTTTCCAATTAAACTTTATTCTTTTCATGGGTAATACAATAATAGTTGTTAGTGAGACATTCGGTCATTTATGAACATTTATTAAGATTTTGTTATGTTAATAGTTTGTCTGTTACATATAATAATGCTATATTATAGTTAATTTTCCTTTTTATTTGTCCTAAGTTTACGAATATAAGACTTATGGAACAAATCTGTAAACAAATACACGTACGACATAGATAAAAAAAAGACAAAATTTAACATGTCTAATGGAGTATCGCATGGATGTCCATTTATGAGAAGCCAATAAATCCAACTGGTAAGCAGAAAGGCATATACCATTTGTGTAATTTGGATAACGGTGATCAACATGGCAACAATTGAAAATATCTTTATTNTGTAACTTTAAAGTAATTTTAATACACAAAAATAATGATTTACTGTAACATAATAAATGTAAGTTAAATTGAAATTTTGATTATTTACTACCGAAAATCTTACTTATTACTAAAGAAACACAAATTTCCTAAAATTAAATAAGCTGGGGCGAGTACAAATAAGCAAAAACAACATTACATAGAAAAAGAACTAGAGACGAGAAATTACCATGTAGTAGGATTTTCCAACTTTTATGTTTACGTGACACTAAAATAATTTGGGAAATATTCATAAATACTTTAATTTTAAATGCATTTACTTACTATTAAAAATAATTAGAGTAGGCTTAATTAAAATTATTTATTATTTTTAGTAGTAAATTGACAATTATGTAATTCGTGTTCAGAAATAAGACAAGCTCTTAATAAGTCACATAAAGAAATGTGTTGTTACAGTTGTTTTCCGAACGTGAAAGTGCTAATACTTTTAAATTTATCAGTGTATAATACGGTAGAGCGTCGTTTATCCGAATCAATTGGGGACTGTGATTGTTTGGTAAATCGATATTTCGGATAAGCGATTATGTATGAAAAAATATATTAACCTATCCCACGTGTAATTTTTCTATATTGCATGTCATTTCGAGATGTATTTTCGTCGATGTTAATCCTAACGAAGACTATTGTTTCGTTAAAAATTATTTTTTTATTTCGTACAAACAAAATAAATGTATTGAAAAATATAAAAACAATGAAAAATTTTACTTCAGAAATTAATTTAGTATCATAAACGTAAAATATTTGAGTAGCCCAAGACATAGCCAAAGATTGCAGCGCCACAGCACTGGAGAAAATTTAAATTTGCCGACCGGAATTCTTTCGGATAATTGACGTTTCGGATAATTGACTTTCGGACAAACGACGCTCTAATGTATATGTTATTTATCAGACAAGTTCCTATTCTGCTTGTACAGACAGGACAGGAACAGGGATTGACTTTTTCAGATATTGCTACAGCACCTACCACTACAATAGAACAAGTATACTACACAATATCACTTATACTCCAGTTTCGGGCCCATCAGCCATCGTAGAGTAGTACGAAAAGAACGGTATTTATACCAACCACATATTATGCTAAGAATGTTGTAAAGTCTAGTGTCATTTTTCTGTTCTTTAAATTGCAATATTTAAATCAAACATATTAGTACTTTTTTCCATCCATTTAGAGTAAAATAGCTATATACTCACAAAAATACTAAGTAAATTTAACGGAAAACGATAGTGACCTCAAGCAAAACATAACAAAGAATAAGATTATCATATTATTTCGTACTTCTAACCCTTCCATTATAGTATTTGAGTTATATTCAGAGTAGTTATCACACGTAAGAGTTTATAACACCAAGTGCCCAATCTAACACAATTATGAACTTTTCACAACCTTTCTAACAC
>NW_019390755.1:0-2700 GCF_000671375.1 Centruroides sculpturatus
ACACGTGACTGCAATGCATTTGTAGAAGAGTACTCGTGATACTTTTTTATATGGAATGTTCAGATTATGCAGCGATATTATTAATAGTGATATAAGAAAAAAGAAGGAGCAGGATTAAGAATAAAGAGGAGGAGAATGGAGAAAGCATAACGAGAAAGGAGGAAGGAGAAGGAAATAGGAAGAAGAAGAAGGAAGGACAAGGAAGGAATATGCAGAAAATAGGAAGAAGAAGAAAAAAAAAATGAGATAACGAAAGCAGAAGAAAAAGAAAGAGAAGGCGAAGAGAAATATCCTTTATTAAACAGTAATGATATATTATAATTAAATTTTAAATGTTAAGCATATTATAAAAGTTAATATATTAAAAACATAAAATGAATATTAAGAATTAATCGGTTGACGGTTGACTCTCAATATAGTGAATTCTCAAGCTAAATCATTCACTACATGCGTAAAGAATGCGCAAACATGAATAAATTGTTCTCAATATCAAAGGTTCACTATATAAAGTTTTTATTAATTGTCCCAAATTTTGTGTCTCGTGTAACATCGTAAAATGCCCTTACATTTTGTTTATTAAAGTAAATTAATTTAATTAAATAATTTAATTAAATAATTTAAAAAAATGTGTTATAAACTTTTAAATATTTAAAAAAATATTTAATATGATATAGATTTTTTTTTCTCATGACTATAAACTAATTAGCTTTGGGACTGAAGTTGTTGCTAAGTTTTCCTCCCCTTAAATGTTTTATATTTAGAATAATTTATGACAACATTATTTTAAATGTGTAAGTATGAAAATCTGATAAATTTTTATGTCAACAGAATTTTTCTCATAAAATTTTTATATCTGATAATTTAGATAATGGAAAAAAGAATTTTTCTTTTTTGTAAAATTTATTATTATTTTTACCTATTCTTTTCAACACAAGTAGCAAAATAATTTTATTATATATATATATATATATTACTTTACCGGTTGTTATATATCAGAAGGAATGTATGGCCATCCCTCCCAAGATTTTTACACTTTTGAATTTAGGGGACCTTGAAACGTCGAGAAATCCACAAATTTAAAAAAAAAAATAATTGGGGATGTTTCTGTATGTATTGATGCCTTTCCTGTAAATACAAATTGTTCTGCACGTGTATACCATTGTATTTCCTAGTGTTATCCAACAGTCCCCCTTTGCTGCTCACGTCCTCCTTTTTCCACTTTCAAATCTCCAACCATCCCACCCTCCTAACTTTTCCTCAAATCATTCTGCTTCCTTCCTTCACCCATCTTTCTTATCTTTTAAGGCTACACATTTGAGTACAGCTTTTTCTTTCACATATATGTATGTATGTATTGATGTTAGTGTGTGTAAGGGGCATAATTATCTCATCTATTTTAAAGCTTACTAACTCTTGTGCCTTTTGTCGAAAATTTCTGAAATGTTGCAGATAGATTTGTGAATTAGGGGAAAATGTTTCACGAAAATTTCAGGAAAATCAGACGACTTTTTCGGGAGATATAATGCACCCTTAATATCTCCTAAATAAAACTTAAAAGTAATGATAAACATTTACTAGGGATGAAAACAAATAAAGAATTCCAGGAAAGTCCAGCAACAAGGTTTCCAGCTTTTTTCTATTCATTTTTTCTAAATGAATAACTTAATATAAAATTTTCTTTAAAAACATTTAAAATATTTCCTTAATTAATATAAAAAGTATAGAATACAGTACTATAGAACATTTATAATATTTCATTTATTTATAGATTTTTAAAATTATTTGTTTTTTAATTAATTAATTTAAAATAAATAATCATTTAATGTAAAAAGTTTCTTTAAATATATATAGAATATATTTTATGAATAATATAAATGCTTCTTAAATGTATTATTTTTATTTATATTTCTAATATTCAGAATATTTTAATAAATATTAACTTTTAATGTTGTTTATTTCAATTTATATGCTGCATTCTATTCACAAAAGAATTTTTTTTATTATTTTGCATTCAGGAATATGTAAAAATCCTTAAATTATTCCTTTCAACACTACACACTTCATAATTCCTTCACAACTTTGAGTTTTGAAGAATGTGAATTGATGGATTCTATGACTTTAATTCTATGTCCTATGAAGTTATCTATGAAGTTATTCTATGTCCTATGAAGTTATCTAGGGTATATTTTGAATATAACAGGNAATATACGTAATTTTTTTTAAAAATTATAATAATACCTCGTTATAAAGCGTAATGGGTCCACAAAATTCGATAGTGCTATTGCGAGGTTAATAAAACAATGTTTACTCTTAGTTTTCAAAAAATCAACGTAGAAGTTTGTGAAACTTATTCTACACACGAGTCTAGTATACAAGAAACTCTACAGTGTACACTATTGGTATAAGATCTTATGCTATACACGACTGTAGTACACAAGAAACTGTATTGTATACGGCCTTATGCTACACACCAGTCTAGTGTACAAGAAATTGTAGCGTGTACTACTGTATTGGTATACGGTCTTATACTATACATGAATGTAGCACGCAAAAAACTGCAGTATACACCAGCAAATACACAACTGACTGTATATCCGAACTTAAGTCTCAAATATGCAGAACAGGAACCAATCACCAATCACGTTATACCCGAATTCGCCTAAATACGAGGTTTAAAATATACTTTAAATTATTGATTTA
>NW_019390756.1:0-2700 GCF_000671375.1 Centruroides sculpturatus
ACATGTACTACCCCACATGCATAACACTTTTCTAGATAAAACAGTTTTCTAGAACCAATTACATCATTATGACAACAAAGTGTATCCAGTGAAATGAGAATAATTTTTATGACATACTTTACAAAAAAAAAATAACACAGATGATAAATCAAAATCATATGATATGTTATGTGCCAGATGATTTCTCCTTACTTGCCACTTTGGGCTATAGGTTTGCCACCCCTGTCCTAGACTTTATTAATTAAACTTATGAACAATCAAATATTCTTATAGTCATCACATCTCTATATAGACTTTATTAATTTGTTTGTAAAGATAAATAAATAAATAATACTCAATTAACTCTTTGATGAGCAAATTCTCATTAAAATAAACATATATATCTATATATGTTTATTTTAATGAGATATATATATATATATATATATATATGCAATTTAAAAAGTAATCTATAAACTGCATACAGATTCTTATGTGAAAATTAAAAATAAAATAACAATTAACAAATGCAATCTATTTAACCATTTTATTAGTTCACTATTCAATTAATATCATTCACATTTTATAATTCTGTAAGGCATCAAAAATAGTAAAGCTCCTGCTAGTTTTGGTGTTGCATAGAAATTATGAAGTATGCCTAGAAGTGATAGAATTTTATGGTGATATTATAAGTAAAATATCAAAAAATAATAAGCAAATATGAAATTTGTAATGGAATAATTTTCACATATAAAATGTTTAGAATACATTTAGAAATACTGTATATTAATAAAAATAAAATAGTCCAAGATGACTTTCTAGTACTAACCAATAGTTATTAATATAAAGATAAGCCTTTACATACAAAAATATTAAAAATGTAATAAAACTAATTTTGGGTTAGAAGGTGTAAAAGTTAAATACAACAGTCCACAACATCCAGTAATGATATTCCACAGATGGTGTACATGAAGTTATCATGTTACCCCTTGTCAATGTATGTGACAGAGATGATGTTTAGTACAAGTAACTGACAGTAACTAGTTGTTTAGTGCATATGCAATTTGCAAGAGTCACAATTGTGATTAATATGATAAAATAACCTGTGAACCAAGTGCATCTTTTACAGTACAGTATGTACAATGCATACAAAATCAAGGAATCTGACAGTCTGCTGTAATCTGACATCTGCTTGTCTTATAATATTAGATTACAGAGACTACTGTATTTATAATTTTTATTATTTGAAAAAATACATGAATCATTCATTCATGATCAAATATATTTGAAAGTTTTACGTCAAAGTATTTTGACAAATAATATTAAATGAGAGTAAGATTTTTTTATTTTAATAAAATTTTAGTTATTACTGTAAATGACATAAAATTAGTTTTGGATAATAAAATATCTATTTACTAATTTAATTTTATTTGATTATTATTATAAAAATAATCTTACTTTTATGAAAATCCATGTGCCTTTTTAGATCTGAAGTTGAGCAGAATGTCTTGGAACAATAATTACAGATGTAAGAATAATTTCCTTGAGTTGATGCCATTATCATATGGTTTTTATTTGATGTTGAATTAACAGTATCAGATCTAAAATTATTTTTAAAAATAATGAAAATATTGTCATTTTATGTAATAAACAATAATAAAAATTTTATCTATAAAATTGTTTAAATAAAATATAAAATACTTTTTAGATAAAAAAAATTAAAACTTCTTATTCAACTTTTCAAATTGAAAAATTTTTAAAGAAAGAAAATAAAGAATTCATTTTTATAAAATTTACTTTTAAAGCTGCCAAAGTTTTGAAATAAAGGAAGCATATCATAATTAATCCATTTCTATATAACTAGAAAGTTTACTTACATTTTAACAGGAGAAAATTCAAAACTNCAGGAGAAAATTCAAAACTTAATAGCAGAAAAGAGACATTATTATAATTATTTTTATATTTTCATTAAAGAGAGCCTGGAGCAAACTTTAAGCTTTCTAGCTTCCTTGTAAGCTAAAGAATTTAAATTTTATGTATAAAAAAAAAAAAAAACTATTTCACATTATTGAATGCAACAGTAGTAATCTGCACCTAAGAGACCAGAGAGGTGCAGATGGTCAAAAATGCCAGATTACTGGGTATTTTATTTTCTCAAAATTTGGTAAGTTATATACAATCTGAGCATTGCAGACATTGCTGTACACTTTATTCCAGTGAGTGTTTAACCAACACAAACAAGATCCTGTAACAAACAGTCATTTTTCTCAATCAAACTGTTCTTGATCCCATGGTTAACCTCCTGACATATAGCAGAAATGTGCACAGCTGGACACCCATATTCATCCTGGGTACTATGTATCCAAAAAAAGTTCCAATTTATGAAATACTAGTATACTGGATTATCATCAGGAAATTTCAGATTATCAGCTACTTTTCAGAGGGTACCAGATTACCAAACATTCTGGATTATTAGGTGCCAAATTAACAAACTTCTACTGTAAATGAAAAATCAATCATTTTTCATCAAATCTAGCTTACATCATAGAACATGATGAATGAGGGTGGAAAAAGCAGTTTCATTGCACAATAAATTAATTTTGATTCTTTATTTATTTGTTCTGATAGGCCTACCTTTTTTTTTATTACAATAATAATAATATACTAAAATTTGTAAACCTCTTTCTACTTAGAAAGCACTAAAAACTTCATTTTTATGTT
>NW_019390757.1:0-2702 GCF_000671375.1 Centruroides sculpturatus
AAATGTAATGCTTACATACATTATTTTGTTGTAATGATAATTTTTTTAGACTGTAATTGTGTATATCTGATATCAAATCGTGTAATAATTTGCATATATTAATATTCATTATTTAATTGTTTTTTTATACTTGGAGCATGAACGTAATGTTATTTAATTTTAAAAAGTTTTATTACGTTAGATCAATATTGATTAATTCCGTTAAGGATGATCGAGACAGTTAAGACGTTATGGTGTCTACAGGACGGAAAGACAGACAGACAGACAGACACCTTAAGGTTTTTATTATATTTTATCCCTAAATGCTACTAGTAGAAATGTAATTTTTCTAATTATCTAGTAGCAAACGAGTATTATATATAGGTGTAGTGTCCTAGATTCCGTTAAAACATACAATTGTATATATACAATTGTGCGTGATTTAAGAGCATATAATAGTAATTGATGCATAAAACAACGATTTTTAAGCATTTTCAATAGTAATATTAACATAATATCTAACTTTTGTGACAAATTTTTAAAAATGTTTTAGTATAGGAGAATTTATAGCGCTCTTTCTCATCATGCTTCTCATTGAGACTTAGCATCCTTTCATGACAGTAATATAAAGTTTCTTGTACAGTTTTCATAATTCTTAAATAGAATAATTTAATTATTTCTTATTCGCTAGTTAATTTAATAAATATACAAGTAAATTTCGTTACTACTAAGCAGTTGATGTTAATAAAATGTTACATTACAGATATTGGAAAACTCACTTAATTAATTTAACTATTTTTTGTTATTTCTGAAATTAAATAACGTTATAGATAAAGTATAAAAGCAAGAGTTAATAATTACAAAAATGCAAAAAAGTTGGGTTTTTTTTTATTTTATTTATTTTTCCTGTATCTATAGATGTTAGAGTATGTTTGTGTGAGGGGGGCACGATTATTCATCCACTTTGAAGCTTAATAACTCCTGTGCCTTTCGTTGAAATTTTCTGAAATTTTGCAGGGAGATTTCTGTATTAAGAGAGAATTTTTCTAGAAATTTTCAGGAAAATCGGACCATTGGTTTGGGAAATTTGGCCCTCATTTCCTTAATATCTCCTGAACTAATCTGAATACTTAAAGATAATAGTAGCAATAATTAGGAATGAAAAAAAATAATAATAATAAAGTTCAGCCATATTTCTTTTACTTAAATTAATAAATTAATTTAATTACAAACTATGATTATATTCATTTAAATATTGTCAAAGGAAACTTTACAAATCTACATAACATAATGATGCTTAATTAATTATGCGAGGAATGCGTAAAAATAAATTTAAATTAGGAATAATTATATTATTTTACATTTACTTGTTAAAATATAATTATTAAATTAAAATCTGATATTGAGAGAATAACATCAGAATAAATTCATTTATTTAAATTATTTATGAATATTCACTATAGATATTACCTTAGAACTTTTTTTTATAGTTGTTTATGGCAGATAATTATTTATTGAAGTTTACTTCTGTCAGACTATTGTAATGAAAAAATACATTAATAATAAATGAAGTTTTTTTTTATGATAAAGTTACTTTAAATTAATGGCCAAGTACTTTACAGGGCTGTGGAGTTGATCGTGAATCCCGAGGCTAGGGCCTCTTCGGCCCCTCTATACCTTTGTCTGACACGACGTTCTTGGTTTATCATATTTTTTTTTTTTCTTTTCANAAAATTAGCATCACTCTAATGCAGGTATTTTTCGGCGCTATATTGAGGTTTGATTGTAGTTAAATCAGTTATAGTGAAATGAATGAAATACAATAGGTAGAAATATAGCTGTAAAAATATTAATATATTTTAAAGTTTTAAAATTATTAGAATTGTTTGGATTTTAAAGAATTCTAAACTATGAGAAATTATAGAATCATTTAGTTTAACAATAACTATATTTAGATTGAAATACTAAAAACTTACCAAAATTTCCTTGATTTTTTAATGTTAATAAATGTTCAAGGATTATATATCAATTCAATCATAAAAAAAAGGAAAAAAAATCAAGGAAGGTCACGAATTCAGATTTTATGTAAGATTAAAATTATTTATTTAATTCGAAACACGTTCGCATTTAAAAAATACACCCCTTTTTACAATTCATATAGAAATCTACAGACAATAACTCTATAATCGGTATGTTACGGGCAAAAATAATTAACCAAATATACAGATTTTTCCATTTAAAATTGAACAAATAGCATTTAATTATGTTATAATTAATATCTGTTAAGAAGAGTCTATTAATAGAAAAGACTAAATAAAAAAAAATACAGTAATGTAATACAGTACATTAATTAAGAAGGAACTGAATGAACAAGCATACAAAAATAAATATAAATTGTATACATTATAATATTTTATTAACGTGGTAACATTTTTCTGTTTGAATTGCCAAATGGGAAGAATTAAACACACAAATCCTTCGGTCTTTTCAAGAATAATGGCGAATAACAAACTTTGGAAATGACTGAGGAGCTTAAATATGACTTTCAGGAAACGAGAGAAGTAAAAATGGGCTCAGGCATTCATTAATTTGACGTTTCATCCCTGATCAAAAGTCATAAAATTATAGAAATAAAACGAGCAATTATTTATTGTTACATCGTCACAGTTCCGGTCTGCAATTTTTAATCATATTTCTAATTTATTTAATTTAAAATATATGTT
>NW_019390758.1:0-2715 GCF_000671375.1 Centruroides sculpturatus
TATTCGTAGAACACTTCTTTTTGCAATGACAGCGTGTATAGCATTGACCTCCACTTTTCGAATTAGCTGCAGATGCATCTCTCAGCGATATTTCTTGACAAGAAATCTCATCTATGGAAAGTAACTTTTCTTTACAAATTACGAACTCATTACGGGTATAAAGCTGCTTGAGGGTACCATTTTTGTTTGCTAATTTATACCTAAAAGTCAGAATCTTTTATTCCAACAACAACCGCCAACACATTTCGGGCATCTGTACAGACACGGTCGACACAGGGACTTGTATTCGTACGGTATCACCAATTTGAGCAGAAGGAAACGGCGAAGAATTTANCACAAAATACGTATTTAATTTGCATTTTTATAAGAAAGATATAATGGAATTTTTTATATAACTCATAATTTTTCAAAAATAGTTTGAGAAATATCAAGAGATTTATTATTTTTTAAATAATTAATAATATCTGTACAAAACTAAAAATTAAACCAGGAATGGACATTTATTTTATTAAACGAAATGCTATAAATGTAAAATAATCATTAAAGGTAACTATGCCCTATATTGCATTTTGTTCATTTGATATTGTTATTTTAGTTGTCAAGTAATTAATTATTTTACTATCAAAATCTTAATATCTTCATTTCAAAGTGGCCACTAATTGGAATTATATAGGCCTATACTTTCACTTGACAAGTTAATTTGATTTTGCATTTTTACTCCAAAAAATTTTATGGTAATATTATTTATATAAAATTGAAAAGTTTTTAGCGAATTTTAATTTTGTTTATATTTTGTATTAACAGTATATTTAAATTATTTTATATTATATATATTTATTTAACTTTGTAAGAAATTTGAAACTATGATGCCATCAATATAAGTTAGTATGAATTTTGCATAGTGAATAAGTTGTCAATAAAATGTTTATTTTTTTCTGATTAGAAATAATTCAAAAAATTAATTATTTAGATTTATTTAAAGTTTTTTTTATTAATTAAATTATATTGTAGTTCTTATATCATTTTTACTTGCTTTATTCTGCAACATGCAAGAACTAGTGCACTCCGAATATATCGTCTTCTTCACCTTATTAGTACCATTCTTGTGGGGTCGCTGTAGCAGATTGTTTTCGTTTGCTTCAACTCTGTCATGTATCAAGAGCCACTATATCCTCATACGCACAGTCAAACCTTCGTCTATCTCTTCTCCTCCTTCCGGAAAGATCAATCTTCATCATACGTTTTCCGACATAATCCAAAGGACTTCTTTCCAAATGCCATAACACTGCAATCTTCACTGTCTAATTTTCATACAGATTTCGCCACTGCCAAAGTTCTTTTCACCATGCTATCCTTGATTCTGTCCCTTCTCACGCCACATGCCAATTTCAGCATTTTCATCTCAACAACATTTACCTTTTCTTAGTGTAGTTTTCTTTTTTCTTAATCACAGACAAAGTTTCTATTCCATACATCGTGGCAGACCTTACCACAGAATTATAGATGTTTCCTTTTAGCCTTAGTTGGTTTTTTCTATCGTGGAGAACACCTGACACTCTTCTCCAACCTTGTCAATTGGCCTGATCATCCTCTCGCTACATGCGCCCGATCCACGACAGAACCTAAATACATAAGTCCTTCTGTCTTAAGCAGTTTTTGACTTTTCACCTTAATGTGTCGTTCATCATCATTTCTCCCATCATACATTCCGCATATCATAAATTCGAGTTTCGTTGCATCCAACCCTCCATCTTCTAGTGCCATCTTCCAATCTTTCAACCATTTCTCGTCACAATACCGGCAGCATATTTGAAATTTATTTAATTTAAAATATATGCTTTCGCATATAGGCCTATTTTAAATGCCACTAGTGTCTTACGCCTGTTCATCATACTTTTCCTGACAACACAGAATCATGCTGGTCATCTATGTAACTCCGTTCTGTGAAAATTTTCGAATTGAAATCACGCGATTTCAATTTTAGACCAGAAATTCATATATAGTCAATCGAGGCCGCCTGCTTCTAACGCTTCCGTATCTGGTCTCGACTTTCATCCATCTAACACTGTACTAAAGATTAAAGAAATACAGACAGAAAGACTACAGTAGGAATTTGTAAGTCTACAATTTTTCAAATTGCAGCTCAATAATTTAAAACATTTTAAAACTTAATTGTGCGAGATATAAATTTGAATATTGTTGAATTAAATGTATTATAACAAAATTAATCGTTTTTGTTAGAAGTGAAAGTTCTTTCACCGAATAAAAGAAAACGGTTTTAATTTGATTGGGCTAACTGCATTTTAAATCAATGATTAACGCACTAGAAGAATAAAAAGAACAATACTTATTCTAAAAATAACTGAGAAACTCCATACTCCTAAGAAAAATAATGTTTTTTTTTTTTGGTAAGTGTTTAGCAAATATTATTCCGAATCTGGAGAATTAATGAAATTAGTTTGACGTTCTATAATATGTTTATTATAATTATTTTATAAGTTTAAAGAAATGGGATTTCGAATTAATTTGTTTATAAAATTTCTTTCATAATTTAACATTTGACTTGGGGTGCATCTAGATGACCATCAGCTATGTAAGAGAGACAATGATATAGTCCGTGTCATACTAACACATAGACAAAACTATAATGTCAGGACTTCATCTCGGAATCAATTTAATAAAAAATGTTAAAATTATTTTTATTCTTTCACTCTC
>NW_019390759.1:0-2699 GCF_000671375.1 Centruroides sculpturatus
TTAAGGCTAAATATTACAGAAAAATCTATACAAACTTCATAACTGGTGTCTGAATTTTATGATTCTAAGAATTTCCAAAATTCCTACTCTGTTCAACACTATCATCAAGTTAAAACTAATAAGTAAAATTTCGAACAACCCCAGAGAGTACTCAGAATTAAAGTTAAGTCTTCTTCTACGAAAACAAAGTAGGGAAGAGGAGGGGAAAAGTGTATAACCTATTATCAACACGAAAGTTTCAAAACTATTGTTTGAGTTGGAACCCCCAGGTTCAATCATGTTACAAGTATAACTGCGTAACAAAACATTGATTTTACTGTGTCAAAGCCCTTACGTAACAAATCTTTCACATCTAGAGCCTGAAGGGAGATACGAGTGAGTTTTATACTTTTTTTGAAAGAACCTTTGGTGAAAAATATCTTGGCAATTTTATCACATAAAAGGTTCTAGTTGATTATGTTGAATGGATTCTTTTCTCACGTGATTATTTCTAAAAATTAAACATCATCATACCGCTTTGTCAGGATGATAAACTGGCTTTTTATTCTATCTCAAATTTCTCGAAACTAAATTATAATAAACACAATTATAAGAAAGTTTCTATTATAAATCGATTATGGTTGCTCCTAGTAACTATTACGCCTCTTCATTGATCACCTGTATATATACAGTATATACATATACGCTCACACGTACAGTACCTATACCTCAACCCTGGACTTCATTACAATTGATTTGAAACAATACGTTGAACTTATAGGCTTATTAATTGCTCACGCTAACGTAATTAAATTTCGTTGTCCATAACTAAGCTTGACTAGAGAAATCAATTATATTTGTCGTGTAAAGGATTGTAATTAGTAACTGATCACAGTTTTAACCGACAGTTTAATCACGCTCAAGTAATTGAGTACTGTTTACGTAACTGATCACATTTTAAATTGTTATTTAAATCACGTATTTGTAATTGAAAATTATTCGTGAAACTGATTAAAATTTTATATATATATATATTTTTTTTAAATCACGTGTTCGTAATTTTTGTAATTGATCTTAGTTTCAATTGTTATTTAAATCACGTGTTTGCAATTGATTTTTATTTGTGAAACTGATTAAAATATTGATTTTTAAATCATGTGCTTCGGTACTCTTTGTGAAATTAATCAAAATTTTGATTAAATAACAATCACGATTCCGTAATCGAATAAACTTTGTAACTATTCATTTTCGTGAAATCGAACGTAATTAAAGAAATTAATTATATTGTTTGATCTACTACAGTAATGATAATCGAAAAGATAATCATAATTAATCATACATATTTATATTAATTAAGTAGCACGACAAAATTACACGCAAATCCTAGAAATGTAATAAAGTAAATGTAATTTTATATATTACCCAATTGCCTATAGAAAGATATAGCAATTTTACTTTAACATTTATTAAAATCGGAAAACAATTTTTGATAATTAATTCTATTACGACAAATTTACATTTTGATGATCACAATCAGTTTTTACGTTAATAAATAGCTCTTGTGTTTCGGTTAATGACATCATTACTTGTAAATGATCAATGAGTCGTGATTACGTAGAGTTTGTTTAATACTGATTAAACATTTTACCACAAAATTCAACTTCCATTATCTAGATAATCGCGAAATAGTGGCAATTTATAATAAATTGATGACCTACCTAAGATTTTCAAACAAGACAGCATGATCTAAAGTAGCATGATCACCTACTCTTGCTTAATCTGGGTGTCATTCTGAAAAGTAATCGATCGGTTTATGGCATACCAGTTGATTTCGATCGATGACAGAGTAAAGGAACAATTAGTTAACCAACTTAACTTACGGAATTAGTCATAAATTATTAACTTTAAACCATTCGAAAATTGTAACTTATGATACGAAAGCGCATATGGTAGACCAAGTGTTGTCATTGATTGATGAAGCACTTTGAAAAGGTTTAATTACATTTATAGGGAAATTTTTCAAAGAGAATTTCCTAGAAACTGTTAGTGTTTATTCTGAAACATAAAAATGCCACACCCTTTCCGANGTGAAATGTACGAATTTTGAATCGACAGCGACACCTACAAATTTTGAATTGAGAATAATATACGGAAATTCTTGATGTATAATTTAAAAAAATAAATAAATAAAAACAACGCTGTATTCTTTAATTTAATTGCATATTATCAATGCAATTATACATTGTTTCCCATAAAACTAAATTTTTTTTTTCCAAAGAAGAAAAAATAATATAAATAAATTGAATTTATTCGATTGTAAAATAAAATAAAAAAAAAAATTGAATTTTTCTTTCATATTTTAAAGCATTTCGTTATCAAAACTTAATGGAATAATTAAATTTTTTTCTTAACGAAATTACCTTACGTGATGATTCTTTTATAATTGATCGTTGGTTAAACTGATAAAACGCTGTTAGCCACTGATCAATCATGGTTATGATCACGTGATCTATCAGGGTAATTTGGTAAATATTTATTTTTTGATTCGTTGATTAAACTTGCTAGTTGGATCGAGTGTATTTACATGCAAATTAAGTTTATAGTTTAATATCGATTCGTTTTAAATGTGATCAGTCAACTCGATTCATTAGATCAAACGGTTATAATGTATCAACACAATTTACGAAATTATAAATGACAAAATTTTAAGGTTATAATAA
>NW_019390760.1:0-2689 GCF_000671375.1 Centruroides sculpturatus
ATTTCGACATAAAATATATAATATTCTTATAGTTTCATTAAACACGAACATGCATTCTTTAATATGAGAGTGAAATTGAAGTTGATTCCTTATCTAAGTAATGAGTGAGTAATAATGTTAAGGCAGCCTTTCTAAACCTATGGTCCGCAGGCAGACTTAAATTAATAAAGATTAAAACTTTGTTCAATGATAATTTATTTTTAATATTTTACTTCCAACTTGATTAATTATATTTCCATATGTATTCAAAAAATGTTTTTGGATTTATTATGTTATAAATCACACAGTATGTCCCAAATGTTGGTAATACCCACGTATATTTAAAAAAATCAAACCAACATAACTTAGTGGTCCGTAGATTTTTTCAGGCGTTTTACTGATCCTTGTGTTTGAAAATGTTGAGAAACGCTGTGTTAACGTTTTCGAAAAAGACCAATCAAGTATCGTAATACATTGAAATCAGTTTAGTCATATGAGAAAACGTTAAGATTTCACTCATACATTACGCGGAAGAGAAGATCCGGATTAGATTTTAACAACGAACAACGGAAACTGCAACGATAATAAAGAAGAGCAGCTTGTGAGTAACCTAATTATCAATGTTACATACAGAGTTTTTATCCTTCAGCTACATCAGAAAAACTCTTAAAGCATTTGGCTACCGACAGGGATTTCTAGCCAAATGCTTAATTATTTACTCTTTGTAGGGAATACATGGTAGCTACTTTACAGAGGCAATTATTGTATTCCTTACAGGGAAATACAGGTTTAATAAACCCCTGTAGGGAATATAGATACCAATTCGACGACCTACGTGAGGAAGGATCTAATCACTTCTCTTTCTTGTTTATAGCCGTATAAGTCAACAGTATACGTACCGGTACAAATATTAAATTTTCTCGTAAATGTTGTAATCATTAGCAATGTGCAAATGTTAACTATTTTGCTAAGATTTATCTATCCTATAATTTTTAGTTCAAAGGTCGAATAAATCGAAAATCGCCAAAATTGAAAGTGTACGCTATCGATTTTTCCAGGTATCAAAATATATTAAACTGTACATTTAGAGCATTTTAAAACTAATTTATAACCTGTTTAAGAGGTTTAAAACCTGTTTAAAGCTTTCATCTATTTTATGTAATTAAAATATGATTTATGCTCGATAAACATTAACTATTACAAAAAGTAATTTTTAAACATATCTACTCGAATATCAGTCAATACAGTTCGTAATTGCACAAAAAGTTAATCGAATTACAAATATAACGAAGATATTTTTACACTTTCCGTCCTGCGGGTACTAAGTGGCCGTTTTTCCATACCCATTATGAATTCGGTCAGGCCCACAAAGAGGTAGCTGGATGGTGAGGGACGAATCCCGTCATATCTGGGACTGATCGTCCATAAAAAACATGGTAAGTTGCTTGCCCGAATTTGAGCTCACGTCCCTCAGAGCATACAGGCTTTAATCCCCTCGGAGTTTTCCCACGATGGGATTGAAAAAAGACTTTCTTAGGGTGTCCACAGGATGGAAAGAGTAAAAAATGAGCGGCATTAACAGAAATTAATCATGTAATTGATTTCAGCATACTTTGATCCCGTTGGAATCTGAAAGCAAAAATAATAAAAGGATAATCTGTCTGAAAACGTGGAAAAATAACTATATCCTGTAGAAAAAACAAAATGGTGATTCTCTTAATGGACTTCTGTCTTAATAATATGGTAAGTTTCGAATAGTTGAATTTTAAGTATTTACAAGTACTNGTAATTACAGTATAAATATTTTTAGTGTGTGAGTTAGGACGAATAAAACTCGACAAGTCATGTTAGTCACACAACCTTTCTAACTCTTCTTGAAACTCTACGCAGCAACCTCCACGTGGTGAATTGTAGGTTGTCAATTGTCTCGGAATGACGAAGGGTCACAGAAGAGCTGCGAAATGTAATATATAGATTGGATGAATATAAGCTAATACAAGTACAAATAACAAATGTAATAAAATTAATTAATGTTATGAGAATTAAGTGTTGTAACATTGGTATAGATCACTTTATTTACTTTCCAGGCTATTATATAACTTATGAAATGAATAGAGCCATATGAAATAAATAAGGCCCCTTCAAGAATTTTACATTTTTGGATTATCGGGGACCTTTAAACGTCGCGAAATGAAAAAAGTTTGGGATTTTTTTCTGTATTTATGGATGGGGGCATGATTTTATTTACGCATACTTAAGCTTAATAACTCCTGTGCCTTTTGTCGGAAATTTCTGAAATTTTGCAAGATTTGTGTATTAGGAAGATTGATGCTATTAAATTTTGGTGGTGAAAAGTCGAAGGATGGGCAGAGAATGGGGAATCGTGAGTCAGGAAGGTTCGATTTAATGAAGATTTTATTTATTATTAGCATTTACAAGTGTTTATAAAACTCATCCCTACTCTTCAAACTTAAGCGTTTTACCGTTTTATAATTATTAATAATATATAATTTTTCAAACGAACAATTATTTATTTATCGTGACATCGTCACAATACCGGGCTGCAAATTTTAATCGTATTACTTAATAATAATGCCAAATGCTCTTAATAGCATAAAGTTTTCCTCTCTATTTTTTGCAATTTCAATTGCACCAATGCATTTAATACAAATATTTGATCTTGGTGAGATCGGCCAGATCGAAAACCTGC
>NW_019390761.1:0-2687 GCF_000671375.1 Centruroides sculpturatus
TGATATATTAAGAAAAAAGTATTTCTCTAGAATTTTTGAAAACTTATCGTGAATAATTGATTACATTGTTGAAATGATTAAAAAATATCTTCTTATTAAAAAATTATTTGATATTTTTTACATAAATAATCAGAATCTATAATGAGCTGTTTTTGTAAAGTTTGACATGATTAATAAAGGAAAATAGAAAATAAATAAATAAATATGGCTGTTAATAACAATTTTGTTAAATAAAGATTTTTAGCTTTTAAAATACAGTTAAATCCTGCGTTTTTGAAGCATCGTCATCTTATTAAATTTCTTTAATAATTTTCAGATTATTCTTTCAATAATGCGTTCATAAAAGCCTGTTTAATTTTGGATAAATTTATCATTAGTCAACAAGTAGACTAAGAAAACGACATATATTAAGTAAATAATATGTTAAATCTTCAGAAATTCAATATACTGCACAAAACCCCTCAAGTTGGACACCTCTATATACTGAAAGTAGGCCTACTCGTACGTCTAAATTGGGCTCTCTAGAACCTGCAAACATCTATTATATAACAAAGAAACGAAAAAATCTGATAACGTTTTTTTAAGAAATCATATTAAATATATTTAATATAGATATATTAGTAAAATTACCTATAGAAGTTGATTTATATGTATCTTTTATATTATATTATATAGTTGTATAAATGGCAGCCGAGTGTATGAATCAAAAATATTTAACTTTCATTTTTTCCATTTTACTTATTATTTAAGGAAATCAAACAATAAACATATAATGATATTTTATTATTAAAAAATTTAACTTTGTAAAAGCTATTCAGATGCTTTCTGTCATGACATTTCAAACAAATGTTATTAAATCATGAATTCTTTGAAGCAAAGATTATTAAATCGTAGAATTTTATTGTAATAAAGAAATGTTTTTTTTTTTCTAAAAATAGAAATTACATTTTTGTGAACTTCTTCAAATTTGTTAGATAGTTTGATTGAAAGCCCAATCGATCATCAATTGCTATAATTGGTGTTCGTTATCTTGTTACACCTTTTCTTTATGAAAGTCACTGATAATAAAATTATCTTTTCGTTTTAAAATGGCTTGAAGAATAATTCCGTATTTATTTTTCATATAAACAAGAATTTAAATTATTAATAAATTATAAATATTTCTAATTTATTAGGAATTAGAAATATTTGTTTATTGAACGTGTTTGCAATATATTAAAACATGCAAACACGTTTAACACAAATATTTTGCAGTTAATAATACGAGAATTTTTATTAAAACAACTGATTTATTTAATTTTAATAATTTCTAAATTAGGAGAATTTTATCTGTGATTAGATATCACGACAGGTTAATATATAAAAAGATAATACGAAAAAAACGTTTTGGAAAAAATATATATTAATGTGCTGATGTCCAAACTTTTTCGTTGAAGAATATCCCCTAGTGACACAAAATAAACTCTTCCAGACATTCAACTGAACGTTCATTTAGTATTTAATGTGAAAATTTCAAAGATATATTCTTTGATCTTTCGTCGACTCCTAAGGGAGTTGCCATTCACAGTTTAAAAAGCATTCGTTAATGAGAAATATTTCCTATATAATTAACAGTTTTATCAACTGAGAGTTATTTTTGTTGTTTTTCAATCCTCCACTCTTCCATTTTTATATATTTATATACAGAAAGAAAGAGAGAGAGAGAGAGAGAGAGAGATAGCTGTATATCTGGATTCATATATACAGTATACATATGTACAAATATCGTGTGAAAGTTTTTAATTTATTCTTTTCAGCAGTTTTAACTTTTTAGTCATATATTATATCATTTGTTAATGTTTCGTTTAATTTCATAGAAGTTGAAGTATTAAGTTCATCTTTAATAAGTGCATAAATATTTATACGATGTTCCACATGTAAAACTGTAATATGTTATTTGAACTTATACATTTACACACATACAAGTATGACATATCATAATAGATATTTTGCAGTTAAAAATATTACTTTAAAATATTTAACATCAGAAAATAATAAACATTAAACAATCGAATTTTATTTACATGTTAAAAATCTTTAATTTTGTATGAATAAGCCTTTGATATTTTCTTCATTCTCATTCCACTATTAAAATATGTAGATAAATGTTCATCTTAATGATTCTACATTGAACAAGAATAAAAGCAAATGAGTAAATGATACTTATCTCTTTGAAATAAATGGAAAATTAATTCAAAAANATAAGTAATGTAAATACAAGTATTGTCTTCAAATCTAATTTTACATAATTTGACGTTCCCATTAACATAATTTGTTTATTGAAAGTCTAGACATGTTTTATTTTTGTTTATATAAAAGTAATAATTCTTAATCCATTTAGAGTCAACATTTTATTTGTTTAACCTTTCTTTTAGACTCCTGTCTCATCTGTCTTTATTCCCAGATATATCACACTTCTCACAATGGTTTCGTGCAGATAAATCATCAGTGAATCTTTTCTAAAAAAATAATTATTAATTGATTATGGTAGACTTTAGTAAATATAGTCTCGAAGATTTCAGTATAAGACAATATGACAACATTCCAAATTGAAAAATGGGTTAATAAATTACTAAGAAATATAATTCCATTGTTATAACTCCTAAGTGTATGAAACTAGACAATATCTCAATGTAAGTTTCATTTTA
>NW_019390762.1:0-2670 GCF_000671375.1 Centruroides sculpturatus
TACATTTTCAAAGCTTTCGTTTTATAAATTGTTTAAATTTTCCTTGTATTATAAGAACAAAAACAGCATTCCCTTTACCCGAAAACCATAAAGTACTGTACTAAATTTCATTCTATAATAATTTCAAAAAAGTTTTTAACAATAAAATCGATTTAAATTACATTTATATAAGAACTTATATCAAACTTTCCTTTTCCATAAATAATTTATAAATTAGTTCATAAGTAAACATCCTATTTTAAATTTACTAAAGCAATATTTCCTCTTATAATATTTAAAAACTATTTAAAGTTATATTTCTAGTGCTAAATGTGTTACAATAATGACAATTGTCGATGTCTATTATTAAACCTTCAATGGCTATTATTCATGAACGAAGAGTAAAATATTTTATAATAAATCTGTTTTAAATAGCTTACATAAAGAAAATATATATTTAAAAATATATATATATATATCACCGAGGTGTAATTCATAAGAGTATAAGGTTTTCAGAGATAGCAGGTGTTTTAGACGAAAAAATCGATATGTATAGTCAATAAAAGTCTATATTCCGTTTGTAAAAGGTTTTCTTCTAACCCCATTTCTTGTCTGACGTCGACCATAAAGGGGCGTTCCCACAGGAAAAAGAAAATTGTTACCCTTCAACTACCAAATCATAGCTTGTCAATATCTAACTGAACCACTCCTCTCTCTCTCTCTATTGGTTCGATTTTTGTCCATTTATTATTTTTGACTCTACCTATCAAAAAATTAAGAATGGATTCATTTATCTATAATTAGTTCGAGTGTATTAATTAAAATATTTTTATTTTAATTAAATTGGAAATTTAATCTACTATTAACTAATTTAAAGTTCGTTTAAGCAGATAACGGATTCATTATTAATTAGATTATTAAGTTAAAAATCATCAATTATATTTTTAAAATTTATAATTAAGAATTTGTTTACTCAAATGTAGAATGTTATCAAAATCGCACCTAATAAAAGATTATTACAACTATATTTTTCATTGCTATTCATTTAATCTAGAAGAATTTTAAGTAAATATGATAATTTCTCAAAAAACAAACTAGAATTTAGGCTATATCCAGCTGTTTTATTACGGTTTGTAAATTGAATGACCAAATTAAAACCTTAAATTAAGTTAAGAATGAAGTTCGTGTTTATCATCATCGATTGGAAGATGTGGCTACAGTCAGCAGGGAAACTTCGCACGTTTCATTGACAACAGAGTATACGATGAAAAGCTATGAAAGGTGACGCCCAAAATATGTCGAGTACAGATATATAGAAAAGTATTCTAACAGAACTTTAACCTCTGGTTTCTACGGTAACGCACTAATTGTAGAGTTGCGAAGATCGATCATATTGTAAAATGTTTTTTGATTGACATTTCCGTTTCAATATGGCTACCATCTTTTCAAGACAACAAATTTTCTCCTCACTATTTGTATATATACTAACGAGTGTTTGTTTTCTTTGTAAGTGTATAAACTTCTTTGGAAAGGAAAGGTGAGAGTAAATAAAGATTTTTATTATTATTATTATTATTATTTAAATTTGCTTTCTGTGTTTTATTGCTTAATATAAACGATTTATTAAGCCTGAATAAAATCTAAATTAACGAAAATTTTCCAAATTACTTGAATTAACTAACGAATTTAGACCAATATTCACTGCAATTATAGTCTATTAAATTGAAATTTTTCGGTTGAAAAATTGGCTATTAAATGAACAATTAAGAATGATCCAGAGTTAAAGTATCTTATGAGTTCAAAATAAAAAAAAACTTTAGCTAAATTTGAAATACGTATTAATGCACTAATCTATTTTAATAGTGTAATGCACCGATCGGTAAATTAGTACATGCATTATGCTAATTTTCAATTCAAGTGGTTAATTAGGCTAGTTATTTAAGAATGCTGGTATTTAATGACCTTAAAATGACTAAGTTTAAATAAATAAATATATATATGTATATAAACTAGGTCACTCAAATCATCATTTGAAACTGATTTCTGAGTTAAATTTCTTATATTTAAATTTCATGATATAGTCAACCATCGCTTCATAAATTAATTTCCACTACAGAACGTATGAAATATAGAAAAATTAAGATTCGTGATGAATTATATTAAACTTTTATATCTTATCAACTGAAATGTAGGCTTGATTTGTTCGGAACAGATGAGACTTTCTTATTTTTTTATTACTTCTTAATTATAATTAAGAGAAAACATATTTTAAATTAAATAACAGCTCTACATAAATTTAACTTAAAAGTAAAAATAATTATTAGTATATTTAATTATTATCAGACAAATTGATTTAAACATCAAAAATATTTTCATAACTAAAAGTTGTAAACTAAACTTTAAAAAATATAAGTTAGATCCACTTTTTTGCTTAAAGTAAGTGAAAAAGAAAACAATTGTTTTAGGCTAAAAGATTTTTCATTATTTTCTAAAAGTCCATTAATTTATTTGCTAATATTTTCCAATGTCGCCTATAATCTTATAAGTTAATAGTCCACCCTAAATAATAAAATTGATAAAAAGAAAATGACCTTAAAATAAATCGTAAAACCAATTTCAATAGTTTATAAGCTTATTTCTGATTAGTCTTAATTGGATAAGAGTGAAATGTTTTCCCTTTCTTTTTTCATT
>NW_019390763.1:0-2937 GCF_000671375.1 Centruroides sculpturatus
TAATGAAAATCCCTGACTTTCCCTGATTTTCCCTGACTTTCCAGGTGCGTAGGAACCCTGTTATTTGTTATATAATTAAACACAAATTTAGCTGTGATAAGAAATTTTAAAAATATATTACCGTACAACTCTTATAAAGGGACAATGCCGGATAATATGTTCCAGCACTAATATCTTGCCAAGCACAACCCATATTAACACCATTCTTGTAAAATACAATCTGAAATTAGAAAAATGAAATGCAATCATTATAGCATAAAGACACATGTATTATATTTGATAAAAAAAATTTCATATTGTAATTACCTTACTTCCTGGTAATGGTTTCAAACTCTTAATTGCAGCTGGTATATCATCTTTGTCTTCAAAATATAAATAACTTTTGAACTTCACAAGAGGCTAATCAAATAATATTTTAATATAATTTATATTAGTTATAACCACTCTTTCCAGATCATTATCTATTTTACTATTATAGAATGAACAAAGTACCATAGCTAACTAAACTTTGGGATATAACAACATATACATAGCTAACTAAACTATATAGATATAACAATGTACCAACAGTTTTTATATAATACACTGGATGATCGGTTAACGAACAAATCAGATAACAAACACTTTCATGGAAAATTTTTGTGATCAGACAACGAACACATGTTCAATAACGAACACTTCACTGAACAATCACAAGAAGCAGCGACATAAAATAACGAATACTGATTGGTCTTCCTTTGTCTTCAGGCAATAATTCAAAACTTTTCGGAGCGCGGGAGACGTCAACATCGACATTCTACCCAGTATACTGATTGGATAGTATTCCCCCGAACTTTGAAACTCTCCCTTGTAATTCCAGCCTTTTATATTTCTGACAGAAACAATTCTTTTATGTTTTCTTCTGAAAATTCAGATTTATGCCAATATCTGCTATTAAAGATCTTTTCAAGAAGTGGGAGGATGTCAGAACAACGGTCTTAAAATGGCATCCAAACCAGGTTGAGGNCTATGTTAATACACTTAGAATGAGATTGATTTATTCATTTCTTTATTCGCTTTAATTTAATATAATTATTGCATTGAAGTTTTACAACAAATACTAAATTTGTAAAAGGCATATAAATTTAAAGATATTATAAATAACTAATGATTATTTTTTCAATCAAAATAACAACTTAGATAATATTCATGTAGTTTTTCCTTAAAAATAATAACAATTTTGTATTATGCTTCCAATAACCTTTCACTATTGTTTCTGTTCTGTAATATTTTAACATGAAACATATAAAGATTTGAAAGTATCTAATTAAATAAAATAATAGATCTTATTTTTCAATAACTACTTTATTAAATATGATTTACTTTGACGGTTAATTAATAAAATATTTTTATAATTAAAAATGTATTTAAATTGAATATATTTGCAATAATTTTCGAATTTTCAGTTATAATCAGCCTTACAAATTAAATATTTTCATTTTTAGAATCATACTAAATTTATATTACATATAATATTTGAAGTTAAATATTAGGAGAGCATTCAAATATTATGTGAACATAATTTACATTCCTTTCTTTTATTTTTCCCTTTCTCATATAAGTCATATAAGCATTGTGTTAATTCTTTTCTAGATTGGGTAAGATTATGTTCACTCAGTTCCTTTCTGTTTCATATATCCATTGTCCAAAACATTTTCAAGATCACCAAAATCTAAATCAATAGTGCTCTCTTTTATCACTTTTTCAACATATCAGAAAATAATTTTCAAAATTTGAGTAAGAGAACTTTTGATACATTCTGCATAATAGTAGTATTTTTGAGTATTTATTATAAAATAATTTTATAAGAAAAATAAAAACAACTTGAATACATTTAAAAACAGCTCAAAAAATATCTAATATAAATAAGGATGCACCGATAACCAAAATGGCTGATTACCGATTAATCGGTCGATTAGTGTTAATAATTTATTGCATTAATAGTGTGAGATCCTGGAGTTAATTATACAGTTAATTATAATGTAAATAAATCTCAACACTTAATTGTTGACGTGCGGAAACTTCGACATTGTTTAAAAAGCTGAAGTGTTTCTGCGTTTAACAGAAACAAAATATCTCTCTTTAACCACTGATATTTGGACAGCAACTACAAACAATTCTCCTTTTTTAAGTGTAACAGCTCACTGGTTGAAGGATGATTTTCAGCAGGAAAGAGCTGTTTTGCAAATTGTTTCCTTTGAAGGTTCCCACACAGCTACACGAATCAGTGAACAGTTAAAAATTGTTCTTGAACAGTATAAGTTGACAAGTGATAAGATATTCTTAGTACTAAGAGATTCTGCAGCAAATCTGGTAGCTGGAATTAGGAATTGCAACTTAGAAGCATTATCATACGCTGCAGCTGACACTAAACAAATGCATATTTTCTAAACAAGATGTGAAAACTATAATCACAGTTAATAGAAATATTGTCACACATTTTAATCATTCTGCTGTAGCTGTAATCAAATTGGAAGGTTTGCAAGAAAAGTTAGGTTTGCAGAAACACAAATTAATTCGAGATGTTCCTACTCGTTGGAATTCTACATACTACATGTTGGAACAGCAAAAGGCCCTTGTCACATATACTATAGATAATAAAATTCCTACGTTGAGCCCATATCAGTGGTCTCTCGTTGAAAAAATTTTCTACTTGTAAAACCATTCAAAGAAATTACTGTGGAAAGTCAGCAAACGAGAAGCCGCTTCATCTTCAATAATTCCCATAATAGAGACTCTGAAATTATTCTTATCAACAGCAAAGATCAGTAGTTCCTTTAGTGGCATTAATAACTAGAAAATAAGAAGAACTAGAAAATCCAATAAAAAAAAGATTTTCAGCATATATAGAAAACAAGTCTTTATGCTTGTCATTTTTATTAGATTCAAAATGAAATT
>NW_019390764.1:0-2694 GCF_000671375.1 Centruroides sculpturatus
CAATGGATAGAGAACATCAAAAAGCACAGCATAGAGAAAGAAGAAAAGAACTACAAACAGTTTATCCACCCTACTGACGAAAACAAGTACAAAATCCTTTTCCATGCGATCTATCTACAGAAAAAAATTGAATGGAATCCGTCGTGCCGCGCATTTTTTGAATTTTTGGATAATTTTTTAAATCGAGATATTTCGCTTCAAAATCGCGCTATATTTAAACTGTTTTTTGTGTTTGATTAAAAAACATATTGCTGTTTACGATTGTTTAATTTTTAGTTTAATACAAATTTAAAATAATATTAAAATTTCGAAGTTCACGAACAATAGAAAAAAAAAGTAATGTACAGAGATTCGCTGAACTTTGTACATCTGTTCGTTACACACATCTGTCTTTTAAACAAAACAAACCGGAGCTCTCTAGCTACAGCAGGGGAGAAGTTATTGCTATTATATACACTACGTCTCTAATTACCCTGCGGGGAGAGGGGAGTGGGGAGTGGCTCGGGTATTCTTAGGTCAAAGTTTATCAACATACTTTTATAAGAGTGAATATTTGACACTTTTTACATATTTTTTCAACGCTTTATTTATAATAAATGATTAGTTAATTTTTTCTTGCGATTACGCAATATCCGGAAGTAATGAGTTTCCCAAAAAAATTTTCAGCTGGAAGCTTTCGATAAAATATCTTCTTGTCTAAGTAGAGTGAAATAACATGAAAACTAGAAAAATTACGCTCTAAAATAAAGAATATAGCTAATTTTTAACGTTTGTTTACATTATGCCTTCAATCACGTGGATTTTATCTTCGCGGGAAAATCCTGAACAGATGGTTCTGACAAAAACCCTCATTCGTTGAAGTTAAATCAGTCATAATGTAAATTACCAATTAGAGCGTAACAGGCGTAGAAACAGACTTTAAAGCCAATTATTGAACAGCAAGATCATCTTCCAATGACTTACTATAGGGAGGTGTAGCTTCCCGGGAATATTTATTGCTAGTTAGCTACAAAAACATTTTCTCGCCTAAATATTATCGAATTTGCTTATATAATATCAAAGTGCATTAAATTACTTATTTAGAGCTAAAAAACGATTTAAAAAGCTAATTTATCGCGATTTTTTACAATTTACTTCGAAGGATGGAGGCGGGGTTTTCGCGGTAATTTTTTTCTTTCACAAGTCTGATTACGACTTTTTTTTATAACTAATTTTTTTCTTTTCACAAGTAACGTCAACAAAGAGAGAAGATACCCAATAAAACTGTATAAGGATTTTCCCTTTGATTGTTTTCAGCCACCTGTGTAGTTAGCTGCAAAGATTTACTGTAGGGAAACGTATTTACCGAAATATTTATAGCCCAGGGGTGTAACTAGACTTACAAGCTTAAACCTAAGGTCGCCAAAGTGGTATATATGAAACCCCAGGGGTCGATATAACATTATTGGTTGGTCTATGAAAAGACTAAAACTTACAACTTTTGAACGAATATTGCTAATCTTGGTAAGGATTATCATGCTGATCCGTCCGATTAATTGTCAATTACATTATAAACATATCTATCTTTTAATTTTACGTTTTTTACATATCAAAATAGTAAAAGCTTCTTTTTGCTTATAACATACTTTTTGGAGGGGTCGATGTGAGGTTTCGAAAAGTTGTATGGGTCTACCGTAACAAAAATTAGGTGACCCCCTGGCTTAAAGTCAATCGACATACAGAAGAACGAATCAAAGCCAAGTTTTGCTGGAAAACTTGAATATAACGCGAATTAATCAAATTTGTTGATTAAATTACGCCTCAGGGCGTTGTCCCCTCACCCATAAACGGCTATTCAGTTGATATATGCCTGAGGGCGGCTACCAGCCTAGAAAGAGCGTAAATAGTTGCAAACTCGGGGTAAATGCGAATTACTCGGATGTTTAAAATTATCTNGGGAAACTAGCAATCCCATCGCAGAGCAGTGAACAATCTCAGACCAGGAATAACCTACCTGTTGTTGAGGACAATACAAGCGAGGACATCAGTGATGAAAGTTTCACCAATAGCGAAGAGGATCTCTGAAACGAACTGACCACCATGTAGTTAATGTTTCTCTGTTAGACGATTGTAACCATCTGTTCCTATAAATGTATCAGGACCAATTACTATGTAAATACTGTAATCTGTATTAGGCAATGTTAGCCAATTTTTATATCTATTTCTGTTTTTTTAATAAATGCGGTGCCGCGGCCCATGGATCCCCACCCTTGCCTTCCTTCCCCTCCCCTTTTTAATCTAGTTACTTTCACTTTTCTTCTCACTTCTTTTCCTCACTATAGGGCTAAGTTTGTCTTGAACAGACAGCTCTCTACTTAACTTTATACTTATCTTATCTTATCTTTCTCTCTCTCTGTTAGAGCTGTTAGAGCGTCCCTTTTTCTATAGTGAACTTATTTAACCACATTTAACCTATGTATCCTAGCTTAGTTATATAAATAAATGCTTGTTTAGTTTGTTAAATCTATCTCCTGTTTTTAAACGACAATTGCAGACTTGCCGATGCTCTCCCCACTCACTTTTTAGCCCTCCTAGCCATCTGACAATCAGAGATCGGGTTCTACCAACCTGTTGCAGAGAAAGTGGTCGTATGGGGATTAGCCCAGTGGCCTGCTGCTTATCTGACAATTGCAACTTTTAACCTTGGTATTAAAA
>NW_019390765.1:0-2678 GCF_000671375.1 Centruroides sculpturatus
GCCCAAGAATTTGGCATATCATTTGGTGTGTTTATCATATAATGGGCTATGGTTGTTGATGTTTATACGTAATATGTGTGAACATCAGTTTGAAAAAATATGTGTTTGCAAGTGACAGTAAGATGCAGCGGAACAAGTTCTAAACACAGACTGATAGAGCACAATCTGGGACTTCCCCTCTCCTTGTCACTCATTATGCAAAACATCACTCATTAAGTTAAGCAATTCATTTTTTTTACAATTTGTTTTGCTTGTTATGCAAGGTTCCACTGTATTTACCAGAATGATAAAGTTAATGCAAGAGAATGCTTCTTTTATTCATATTTTATAGCATAAAATGGCATCTCTAATTCTTATCCTTGTGCAAAAATTTCTTAAGCCTGAAATAATTGCAGACTACAAAGATGTTAAATTGTATGATGTAGACTTGAACAGACAAATAACATCCTGAGAATAAAATGTGTGGCTCACAGTAACCAATTAACCAGTGTGATTACAAATGACATTTAAGTGACAAACATTTTTGTAATTCCTTCTGGGTTCTTCTTCAGGTTTCTTAATTCAAAACAGGCTGACAGTTAACATTCGAATATAAATCAAATGGTAAGGATTTCAAATACAATATGTGCATGCGTTCTCCGTAAGATGTTTAAATAAGATCTAACATTAGGATGAGTTTGAATGCAGAGAACTTCTGCGCATGCATTCCCCTCTAAATATGATTGAAAATTAAATATTGTTGTCTAGTATAGCCTGCCATGCATCAACAGACCTAAAATTAATGCAGGTGGTTCTGCAGCAAGCCTTAAAAATTTTGATGGCCTCCAACCATTTGAGCTGTTCCAGGTGCAGGGTGGTAAGGATAATTCGAGCTCCTGGAAAGTTTGCCATAATATCCGGGTCTGTTGCATGAGTGGAGAGTGCGGTGGCACTCCTACTATGTTTATGTCAGATTTATGCACCTGTATTCAAACATTCAATGGGGGACATTTGAATTGAACGTTTAATGGAACCAACCCCATTGAATGTTTAATGGAACCAACATGCACCATTTTCCTATCACATCCTTTTTCATACAAGATTGTGGCATACAAGGAGAAGAGCCTTTGCACATTCTTCCAATCCCCAGGCTCTCGATGCCAAATTAGCATTTATAGAGCACATAGCTGCAGCACACGGTTATTGCAACATTACACATGGGCTGATAGAATATTATCAGCAAATGCATTCAGGTCATACTCTCATAGTTGACCTACTGAGCGATAACCAATCCGACAACATAGAATGGATCCCTATCACCTTTAACCCATACTTAAAATCCCTATGTGCTGAAATTGCCAGAAAACACCAGGTGTGTCTCACTTACAGGAGGTGCTCAACTATTTTTGACATTCTATGTAATGGGAAGGACCTTCCCAACCTGAACAGACTCCCTGGTGTATGTAGTGTCCCTGTAAGGGACAACAGATACAATAGAGACCTGGTATACATAGGGTCAACTAAGTGCTTCATGGGGATCAGATTATAAGACCATCGTGCTGATATATGTCATGCGAGAACCACCACGTCCTTTTCTGCATATGCAACAGATTTGGGCATTGTAGTGGACTTTAACCAGACCAAACTCATCCTCGCTACGCCCCTCACAAAACACCTCAGATCATTGGAGGCTGTGCACATTTTTAAATCTAGTTTTACATCTATATGCATAAATTATAAAGATGAAATGGTTTTGTCAATGGCCTGGCAAGAGTTGATTGACAACACGGTTTAGCTCTTCATTGAGTCCCAGTAGGGCAACTCTCTGCGTAGGCACGACATGGTTTTAATAATTTTTTGAACTTATATTCGAACTCTTGTTTGAATTTTATTCCAAAACAAAGATCCATCGAGGAATCATTAATAAACCTGATGAAGGACTCTGAAGGAGTTTGAAAATGTTTATTTTTGTTTGTTTTTGTCATCTACGCACCGTAATTGGTTCAGAATACATAATTAGCTTTGTAGAAGATTCTCTCCTTCTATTCCAATTGAAAAATACATACAATTACCATCAAGATATGAATAGCATCTATTTTGAAAAATGGTTATTTGGATTGCTGCCAAAACTTCCACCATCAAATGTGATCATAATGGACAATGCTGAAGGGATTATTTTCTGACCATAGTGTCAGAAAAAGATCAGAGATCAGAGAAAGATCACTACAAGTGCAGGGAAGAAAGCCTACCGAGAAGGTCATATGTTGGTAGCCAGAACAATTGAAGCCTGAAGTGATGCTTTTGGTGCAAAGAGAGAAGCACAGATACATTTGCTATTAAATAAATGACACTGCTGCTGCAGGCCATGAAGTACTCATCTTCTGTCATATCAGACTGAACTATACCCTGTTGAAGTTTGACCTTGAGTAATATAAAAGAATATGTGGCTTGGAATAATAATATATTTAAACTGCCTGACATGAAAAAATTATACAAAGATGAAGTAAGTGAAATTACTCTTGAAATGTGAAAAGATTTTGCTCAGATGTCATTGAAAAAAAGTTGCAATTTGGGAAGTGGATATTCTTCAAGAAAGCAGTGACACGATTTATCTAATAATTCATTTGGAATCAGATTCTGACAGTGAAGTGAGTAGTAGTGTTTACCCACTGTTAGACAATGAGTAAAACTATAACACT